>NC_090647.1:296683112-296733112 GCF_040937935.1 Hyperolius riggenbachi
ATTCTTGTTTTTTTTTTTTTTTTTTTACCCCTAGGTGGCGACTCAGGAGCATCCTCTGATGTACTTAGAGGTAGATCATTATCAGCAGATATTATGTATATTTTCTTTACCAAAACGTTTCCCTTTTTTCATTTCCTGGATGTAAAACTTATTCATGAGGTGATAAGTTCAGGTAATCATCAAGGTCTTCCTGAATATTACAGATTTGTTTCAGGAAAGCTGTGACTTGTTCTTAGGAAAATTTTGTATGAAATACCATAATGCCTCAGGCCCCTGTAACAGCCAATCAGTGGCCATGCAGAGCAATAAGTTTGGCCCCACAAAGCTGTAAATTAAAGTATTTGCATTTTCCCCATCAAGTCATATAAAATGGCACATCCACCCTCCTGTACACATATCTCTATTGTTATGCTGGGAATACACGTCTCGATTCTGAGCCATTTAGATGGCTCGATAATTTCCGATATGTCCGATCTCCCGCCCGATCGTTTCCCTGCTCGATGCAGCATGGAGGACAATGGGAAAAGATAAGAAAAATGAACACAAGATAAGAGACTCGCCTGCAGATTCGAGCACGGAACGATCGGGCGCGGAATCAAGCCGTGTATGCCCAGCATTAGAGAGGAGCTGTCAGCCATACTATCTCAGAAAAAAAACACATATATAAGTAGATAGATACTTGCTCTACTTACATAACATATGTATTGCACTGTCCACATTTTGATTTCAGCGATTTTTTTTTTTTATAGTAAAAAAAGAGGAAATCCTTCTTAGGAATCTTAGGAATCTTGAAGCCAATCCTGACATCATTTTCTTCCTTACTCTGTCTGTATATCCTTGCCTGCCCTTCTCCCAGTCTTCAGACACTCCCACCCAGCCCTGCAGTAGAAGGTGCATTGTCTCAGCATGAGAAATATTGGCCAGAGAGGAACAGAGGCGTAGGAGTGGAAAACGGGAGGGAAAGATGCTTCAACCAATCAGGCTGCATTAGCTATGTCTGAGGGGAAAGTAAAGAAGAAAAAAAGAAAGCCCAGCATGCCCTGCAACTTCCTTTGTGTGACAGATGTCCCATTATAAGAGCCAGGGAAGCTGGAGAATGTTTTATGGAGAAGAAAAGTAATAGTGATTTTAACTTTTGGATTGCCTGGTTAGCATCCCTATTACTTGTTTATCAGATAAAAATAAAGAATTGATTTTATGCCCGACAGTTACACTTTAAAGAGAATCTGTACTCTGCTTTTACAGCAAAAAGCATACCATTCTATTCATTATGTTCTCCTGGGCCCCTCTGTGCTGTTTCTGCCACTCTCTGCTGCAATCCTGGCTTGTAATTAACAGTTTTAGGCAGTGTATACAAACAAAGTAACCAGCTTGTGATAGGCTCACATAAGCAGAGTGTGTGAGTCATACAGAGTCTGCAGGGGGCCTGCAGAGGGTGTGTATCGCTTCTATCCAATCACAAGCAGCCCTGCACATTCCACACATTCCAGCCTTATGCTACGTACACACATGCGACAACGATCGTTCGTTGAGGACGACGAACGAACTTTTAATTGACGAAAGAACGACCGAAGTAAAGTTAGTTGTAAAAAGTGTGTAACGATCACATCGTTAGAACGAACGTTACACCACGTAAAAGCACTTAATGCGCCTGCGCATAAAATTGTAAAGTTCCTTGGAGAAAAAGTGAAATACGCATGTCCAGCCTGGTACGAACGATCGTTTCCAACGATGTACCACTTTTGCTAACGATCGTCGGTGGTAAAAATCCGCCAAGACAGAACTTTGTTTTGTAGCGATTTGCCTCGTTCGTCGTTTGCCTTAATAGTCGTTGGTTCGTTTTTTGTAACGATCGTCGTTGGTAAAGATCGGGGAACGATCGTTACAAACGACTATAGTCGCATGTGTGTACGCACCTTTAGCCCGACAGAGCCGACAGAAGAAAACAGATTAGATCCTATAACAGAGATAACACAGCCACTGTGCAATTAGGAAAGGCTGCAGTAAGCCAGAGCACATTAGAACAGGCAAAGGAACTTATAGGATAGAAGAACTAAGGCTGAACATTTTGTTACAGAGTAAGTATTTATTATTTATTTATTTAAGTATTGATAAAGCTCCAACATTACGCAGCACTGTACAGAGTATATTGTCTTCTCACTAACTGTCCCTCAGATGGGCTCACAATCTAGTCTTTACCATGTATTGTGTAGTGCATGTATCATAGTCTAGGGCCAGTTTAGGGGGAATACAATTAACTTATCTGTATGTTTTTGGGATGTGGGAGGAAACTGGAGTGCCCAGAGGAAACCATCACAGAAATGGGAGAACATACAAACTCCTTGCAGATGTCGACCTGGCTGGGATTTGAACTGTGGACCCAGCGCTGCAAGGCGAGAGCCACTACACCACCATGCTGCCCATAAGTAGCAATGTGTTTCTCCATGTGATGGGCTTCTCAGACCATTAAGCATGTGGCTGTTCCAGGTGGTCCAAACAAACCAAGGGATTTTTTTTCCTTATATGATTTCGGTGGTGCTCCGATTCAAACCCACACCGGAACATTTTGGCCTGTTTAGCTGTGCAAATGAAATGCAGCCATGTCTGAACAAAACCAGTGATGGACAGCCTAGTACTCATACTGTATGTATTTCATGAATAACATCCTTTTATTATTGCAGTGTCATCTTGCCTCACTGTCCAGAGCTGTATAATCTGATGTCTGTGCTTCATGTGGGTCATCATTTTCTACTTTTTGGAATTTCTGAACATTACCTACTCCCATTAATCCTTTGTACTGTACTCTGAATCTCATACACACAATGGTTTAATTCACAAACATCAGTAAAAGCACAACTAGCACTGTTCAAAATAAGAAATTTAGTTGACAAAAAAAATACTGCAGTATTTTGTGTAAGCCAATTAACCACAAGGTTTACTTTACACTGTGCAATCTGACTGTACAATTTTTATACAATCTTACCAACATCCATGTAGTATAAAAGCAATACATTCACTATGACTTGTATGTATTTTTCAGTTAGTCTCTTTTACTACATGAAAGTGGTAAAATTGGTGATTGATTGTACAGTCAGATTGCGTAGTGTGTGGCCACCTATAATAGGAGTATGGGTGTTTGATTGGGCAATGCACCTTTATCAGCCTTGCTTTATCCAGTCTGTTTAGATTTCTTATGCTGAATACACACGATGCGTTTTTGCGTTCGTTTTTGCGGCCGATTCGCGTCGATTCGATTATTTCCAACATGCTCGATTCAGATTTCGATCGTTTTTGCCGTCGATTTGGCATCATTAACATGCAAATCGACAGCAAAAACGATCGAAATCCGAATCGAGCATGTTGGAAATAATCGAATCGACGCGAATCGACCGCAAAAACGAACGCAAAAACTCATCGTGTGTATTCAGCATTAGGGAACAGCATAGTTCATCCTGTGACCTGTACCTGAGTGACACTAGCTATCTGTGCTGACACTTGCTATCTGTTACTGATTGCATACCATTTGAATTTCCAGATGAACAGGTTTCCACATGCCCACAATACATGTGTTGTTTATGTACTGGGTGGGAAGACATTTGTTTTTACAGGTGCTCATACTTTATCTTATGATTCTTTATTGCAGGAATAACAGCAAATTTATAATTTGCATATTTCTGGTCATTATGAATGAAATGCCCCAATGTGAGAAATCTGGGTGTTGCCTTAGCAATTTCCATTTAAAGGGGAACTGAAGAGAGAGGTATATGGAGGCTGTCATGTTTATTTCCTTTTAGACAATACCAGTTGCCTGGCAGCCCTGCTGATCCTCTGCCTCTAATACTATTAGCCATAGCCCCTGAACAAGCATGCAGCAGATCAGGTGTTTCAGTGGTTCAGACTTATAAGTCTGATCTGACAAGACTAGCTGCATGCTTGTTTCTGGTTTTAATCAGATACTACTGGAGAGAAATAGACTAGCAGGGCTGCCAGGCAACTGGTATTGATTAAAAGGAAATAAACATGACAGCCTCCATATACCTCTCTCTTCAGTTCCCCTTTAAACAGGCAATTTTCAGCTATGACCCAGTAAGCCCAACTGCAGGGAAACATGATTTGAGTAATATGGAAAGGACTAAGAAGCAGAGATGGATTAAGATGTAATGGGGCCCTAGACAAGATGGTAGATTTGGGGCCCTCTTGTATTTTTTTTTTATTTTTAGCTGAAGTGGAAAGAGGGCAGTGAAGGTAGTAGATGGGCCCCTTGACAGCCACTAGGCCCCAAGCACTTGCCTAGGTTGCCTGGTGGATGATCCTGCTCTGTTTAGAAGCTTTTGGGACTTGTAGTCCAGTCTTTCCACAAAAAAATGTTTTATTTGCTGCTGCTTCTTTCATTTTTGGGGAGATTCCAGACTTCCAATGTGGGTAAGAAGTGATGGTATTTTTAGAGAGGCATGGAAAAGATTGTAATTCTTATTCTGTACCTTGCCATCCCAAACAGAGGTTTGTCTTTTAACCACCCTGGCGTTCTATTAAGATCGCCAGGGCGGCTGCATGAGGGTTTTTTGTAAATTAAAAAAAAAACTATTTCATGCAGCCAACTAAAAGTTGGCTGCATGAAAGCCCACTAGATGGCGCTCCGGAGGCGTTCTTCCGATCGCCTCCGGCGGCCAAAATTAACACGGAAGGCCGCAATGAGCAGCCTTCCGTGTTTGGCTTCTCCTGTCGCCATGGCGACGAGCGGAGTGACGTCATGGACGTCAGCCGACGTCCTGACGTCCGCCGCCTCCGATCCAGCCCTCAGCGCTGGCCGGAACTATTTGTTCCGGCTGCGCAGGGCTCAGGCGGCTGGGGGGACCCTCTTTCGCCGCTGCTCGCGGCGGATCGCCGCAGAGCGGCGGCGATCGGGCAGCACACACGGCTGGCAAAGTGCCGGCTGCGTGTGCTGCTCTTTATTTCGTCAAAATCGGCCCAGCAGGGCCTGAGCGGCAGCCATCGGCGGTGATGGACGAGCTGAGCTCGTCCATACCGCTAAGATGGTTAAAGGGAACCCGAGGTTAGAGGGATACGGAGGATGGCATATTTATTTTCTTGTAAACAATGCCAGTTGCCTGGCAGCCCTGTTGATCTTCTGGCAAGTATCACCTGAGTCATAACACTGGAACAAGCATATGGCTAATCCAGTAAACCCGAGTCAGATTACCAGATCTGCTGCAGATTGTTCAGGGTCTATGGCTAAACGTATTAGAGACACAGGATCAGCGGGATAGCCAGGTAACTAGTATTGTTTAAAAGGAAATACATATGGCAGCCTCCATATACCTCTCAGCTCGGGTTCCCTTTAATGGAATTGAGCTTTAATACACTGAAAGACACAATTCTGCAAATATGACCCATGTTTGTATACATTTAAAATATACAGAAACTCCAGAAGAATAAAGTATTAGAAATATGAAAAAAGTTTGTTAGTTGGAC
This sequence comes from Hyperolius riggenbachi, assembly GCF_040937935.1. Lineage (NCBI taxonomy): Eukaryota > Metazoa > Chordata > Amphibia > Anura > Hyperoliidae > Hyperolius > Hyperolius riggenbachi. The sequence continues at coordinate 296,688,585 of NC_090647.1, forward strand.
TTAGGGTAGCAAGAAAAAGTATGTGAACCCTTTGGAATTATATGGATTTCTGTTCAAATTGGTCAGAAAATGTGATCTGATCTTCATCTAAGTCACAACAATAGTCAATCACAGTCTGCTTCAACCATGTTTTTATTGAACACACCATGTAAACATTCACAGTGCAGGTGGGAAAAGTATGTGAACTCTTGGATTTATAACTGGTTGGACCTCCTTTTGGCAGCAATAACTTCAACCAAATGTTTCCTGTAGTTGCAGATCAGACGTGCACAACGTTTAGGAGTAATTCTTAACCATTCCACTTTACAGAACTGTTTCAGTGCAGCAGTATTCTTGGGATGTCTGGTGTGAATCGCTTTCTTGTGGTCATGCCACTGCATCCCAATCGGGTTGAGGTCAGGGGTCTGGCTGGGCCACTCCATAAGGTGTATTTTCTGCTGTTTAAGCCATTCTGTTGTTGATTAAAAAGACACCGAAGCCTCTTTTTCTTCCTGTTTTTCTCCTTGGCTCACCTTTATCTGTATGAGCCAAGCAGAATTGCCACATTCCCTGCAAAAAACTAGTGTGTTTTCACCCTGAAATAGGCAAGTAAAATCCTACGACTTTCTTGGTCGTAGATTTTGCTGCCCTGTAGTGTCAGGAGGAGGCAAAGCTGTTTGCAGGAGCTCTTGGTGTGTCACTCCCCACTAGGGATGATTGGAAAGCGCAAATTCCGTTCCGCTGGAATTCGTGGGTTCCACCAGCGCTGAATTCCGTTGCTATGAGAATTCCGCCGGATTTTTGCGGAATTCCGGATTCCGGCGGAAAAATACTGGTTGAACTCGATGGACGTATGTCTTTTTTCAACCAAAATAACTATGTAACTATGTAATTAAAATAATCGCAAATGGAACCTTATTTATGCTATATGCTAGCCCATAGACCCTATTAACTGTTCCCTTAGTCCTTTTTTTCCTCCCCTCTTCGTCTTCCAGGGAATTGTAGGATTTCAAAAGCCAGCTTACATAACTTGGCTGGGAATTGAACTCAGTATGCTTGGTAGGTAGCTCTCTTCACCACTACACCACCACCAACACTACATGCTGAAGCCAGCCTAGCATGTACCATTATGATATATCCAAGAGAAAAATGAGCTTGCTTAGGGAATTGTAGGATTTCAAAAGCCAACTCTCATACATTGTCCAGGCCCAGGAATGGAACCCAGGCCTACCGCTCTGCAGGCTGCTATCCTAACCATTATACCACCAACACAACACACTACAATGCTACATGCTGAAGCCAGCCTAGCATGTATACCATTGTGATATATCCAAGAGAAAATGAGCTGGCTTAGGCAATTGTAGGATTTCAAAAGCCAACTCATACATTGGCCAGGCCCAGGGATTGAACCCAGGCCTACTGCTCTGTAGTGCTGGCTCACCCTAGTGCTGGCTGGCTGTGTCGTCTTGTCATACAGGAAAGCTAAATAAAAGTGCAATCCTGGTAAGGCAAATATCTTCTTCCCCCTCTTTCAGCTTTTCTCTTACTGTTTCACAGCTTCTCTGCATAAGGGCTCAGACACACTATAAGCGCATTTCTGAGTGATTTTACCGCAATTGCAATTTTACCGTGATTTTATTGTAAATCAATGGGAGCATTTTTAAAAACTCTCAGAAAGCTCTAATGGCTAAAAGTGCTCAGAAAAGCGCGTATAGTGTATCTGAGCCCATAGTATTTGTACACTGCGGGTGAGTTGGGCACCGGGAGCGCCGAATGACAGCTCTTCCTGTTGCCACTAAACTCCCCGGTGGTGTTAAATACTATTCCCCCTCTGAGTCATTGTAACTCGGAAGGAGGTGTAATTTGGGGTACGGCAATTACCTGAGCCCCGAATTACCCTTGCCCTGTGCCCCGCGCAGATTATTATTGCTGCTATGGGGCTCCTGGTTTGGGTAACCGGTGCTGAGCGCCGTGCACCAAAACCACCTGCTTTGCCTTCTCTTTTTATTCTTGTTATTAGAAACCATAACCTATAGCTGGCCATACATACATACATCAATTGTTACTGACAGATTCTTTCACTATGATCGAATCATAATGATTTTTCCACCTGTCAGTACTGCGTATGGATGTGGCCTGTAGGGTTTTATACTATAGTAAAGTGGGTCGTGGACAGGCAGAGATGCAGTGCCACTGACTACCAATAAAAAGCAGGTAAGCAAAGCATGAATGTTGGGGGGGAGGGGGGAGTGAAAAAAAAGTGATGGAAGGAGGGGTACTGGAACTTTGTAAATTAGCATTAGCGAGGCAGGGAACATGGTGCCAGGAGGGAGGTCAGTAAAGATGACACCCAAATCTACCTCCACACCCCTGGCATATCCACCACTACCATGGACAAGGTCTCCTCCTGCCTATCTGCCATTTCCTCCTGGATGTCCGCTAGGTTCCTGAAACTAAATCTAGACAAAACGGAATTTATGATCTTCCCACCCCAGTCATCCCTGGACCTCCCAGATGTGCAGGTCACTGTTAACCACACTATCATTCGCCCTACCTCTCAAGCCCGCTGCCTAGGTGTCACCCTGGACTTCGCACTCTCCTTCACTCCCCACATCCAAAACCTCAAAAAGTCCTGCAACTTCCACCTTCGTAACATCTGTAAGATTCGCCCTTTCCTGACCTCTGGCACCACCAATCTCCTCATCCATGTCCTCATAATTTCCCGCCTCGACTACTGCAATGCCCTGCTGTCAGGTCTCCCTATGACCCAAATAGCCCCACTGCAGTCCATCATGAATGCGGCAGCCAGAATTATCCACTCCTCCCATCGCTCCACCAGGGCGGCTCCCCTCCGTGAATCCCTCCACTGGATTCCTATCCAGTCCAGAATCAAATTCAAGATATTGTCTGACCTACAAATCCAACCACACAACCTGTCCAACCTACATTTCTGATCTTACTCAGAGATGCACAGCAAGCCGCTCACTCCGCTCCTCCAATGAACTTTGCCTGACCGCTCCCCGCATCACCCACTCCCATGCAGCCTCCAGGACTTCTCAAGAGCCTCTCCAACACTATGGAATGCCCTACCTCCACCCATTAGGGCAGCTCCCTCCTTCAACACCTTCAAGAAGGCCCTCAAAACTCACCTTTTCACTCAGGCCTACCACCCCTCACAATTGCTCTAAACCCACAGCTGAACTCTGGTCCTCTACCTCTCGTGTCCCTACCTCTCCCTCTAGATTGTAAGCCTTTGGGCAGGGTCCTCCTCCTCTTGTGTCCTACCTGATCATGCACCTTAATTACTGTAAACCCATGCTATGCATTTGAGTGAACCTAACTTGCCTAATCTCCATGCTCCATCCAGTGACTGACTAAGCATTACCTGGTACTCATACTATGGTGTGTGATCTGGTTTTCTTGTATTCCTGTATTTTCATATTGCTGTATGTCACCCCTAAATATTGTCTGTAACCTAAATTAATGTCCAGCGCTGCGTAATATGTTGGCGCTTTATAAATACAATAAATAATAATAATACCTGACTGAGGGAGATGGTGGTCTGGTTGAGGGGGAGGGAACATCCAAGATGGAAGAGGGGCTTGTTTGAGGGATTAGTAGAGATGGTAGCGATAGGAAGGACATAAGTGTGGGGGGAGGGAGGAATGAGCTTTGGGGAATTAAAGTGGCCATACATCTGTTGACTTGACAGACAATCAACTGTTTGATATTATCGAATCGGATAAAAAATGTGGGTGAAAATTGGTTGAATGTATCAATCTGAAATGTTGAGAAATTTTGGGTCAATGTGGTTGTCAGGTACGATAATCACGGCGTGCGATAACCACGAATGTTAGACACAACGTAAACCCCGGCCGTTGTCCCTCAAAATGTATTATGTGCCCCCCGGTGCCTGTACTTTACCCGTCACACTGTCCCTAGAGTGTCCTTGCTGTATTTCCGCATTGGCGCTCCACGTGACTACTGGCATATACGATGTGGGGTGCGTGTGTGACGTCATTTGGGCTGGGGCTGCCATAATAACGGGCCTCTAGTTTGTTTTTCCCCCCAGGCCAAAAGGTCCCAGTCCTCCCCTGCAGTGGACCAATGGGGAGCTCCAGCGGGTGCTTCAAAGATGCTTTGCTGGGATCCAATACACAGTAATTACAGTGACACAGGTGGCGGGTGATTAGTGGCTGCATGTAAATTGCCAGGGGTGATGGCGCAGCTGCGTGGGGGCTTCAGTGATGTGCGGCGGCCCGATGGGGAGCTCTGGGGGTATCCTTATTAAAGGACACCCTCCAGATGGAGCACGAGATGTCCGGTGGGTGTGCACGCACATGTGTGGGGAGTGAGGCAGTGGTGCTGAAGGACAGCAGCACAGGGTAAAGTCTCGCTCGCCATCACCCGCTAAAAGGGAGCATCGCTCAGGCTTTCGCCTGAGTAATGCTCCCTAACGATCGACCATCGGTCAAAGAAATCCAGCAATAGGATTTGCCGGTAATCCTTGCGCGATGGCAAGGTGATAAGTAGCTCGCATCTGCATCTGCAAGCTATTTATCACCTGGAATAGAATATGGCCCTGGGAGTTTAAATACTGTGATAGTTCCAGTCAGGACTGGAAAAGTCGTTTTAAATTGCTCAATACATAACAAAGGCAAAATGTGTACACAATACATTTTGCTTACCATTATGCATTGTGTTAATCTTTAGCCACAAACATTCCTGTGAGAGGTTGGTTTTCTTTGTGCCAGAAATACTCATCAATACTGGTCAGACGCTCATTCTACATATCTAATTACTGTAAGGAGTACCGTACTCGTATCACTGGCATGAATACACTTGCACAGAGTTGGTAATGACATCATGCAGCCAGCTAAACTAGATTCAATTTCATCATTCTATTTCCAAAGAAACACTGCAGTAAATGCACTATAGTAATCAAAATAATAACAGAATAAAATAAAAAAAGGCTCCTTTCTGTCTTTAGAAGTTAAGATTCACTAAAAATAATTGTATGGGCTTGTATATGACTTTTTAAGTTTTAAATACAGCATGTGCTCAGTCTAACATTATCCTACTGTGTTTTATATTTATTTTGTTATATTTTTTTTTTTTTTTTTTTTTTTACTATTTTGGGTATTGTGCGAAAATAAGTTGCCATTTTGTGTTACAGGCAAGATTCATAAACCTCTGAATATTTCAACGGAGTCCAGAAATTTCAGCCTTTTCTTAACATGGAGTCCATCTCCTAAAAATCCCCCAGATGTAACCTATGTCGTCCACTACAAGTTGGTCATAGAGAGGAGGTAACTATAGTTGGTAGACAATCTTAGTAATGTAATCTGTCTCATGAAACCACTGTGCCAGTTATCCAGTTATGCTTATCTTCACACATTTTTCAGACTGATCAGAGAAGAGCCACTGTAAAGGTTCCCATACTTTATTCTATTTGAGGCATTGATCTCTAGAAGATTCGATCATAATGAATGTGCCAGAGATCAATGCTGCATTACCGCTACCCGATCATAATTTTCCTGGCATGCTAGAAAGATCTCACTCAAAAGGGGACGGCCGGGTGTGCAGGGGTAATGGAGTTAGATTTCTGGATGACTGGCCAGACTCCCCCCATTGTAAAATGTATTCTTCCCTGGCCTATGGTGAATGTTGTAGACAAGGTCCTCCGGCACCCAAGGTTGACACCAAAGTGCGCCCCTCCATCCCTCCCACCCCAGCCATCACACACTGATTGCTATTAGACTAAGAGGCGCCCCAGGGCTCCCAACCCCCCCCCCCCAACACCTTAATCTCTAGTAATCTGGCTTGCAGTCACTGCCATGTATCCCCTTTTCTTATTGCTTTCTGCTTCATACGCAATAGTGGAATGATAGCTGAGCCCCCTTGTGCGCCCCCTGCTACACTGCACCCTGAGGCTGGAGCCTGTCTCGCCTCTGCCTCGGCCCGGCCCTGGTTGTAGGAGAGCTCACACTCATCTGTCCACTAACGTGCCTCCTCCAGTGTCCATGTCTTCTCTCCGTCGCTGATGGGTGCCTATAACCGGTGACCTGACAGCATGGCACAGGGTACTAGGGTTGCAACGGTATGAAATATGACGGTATGATAACCGTCTCAAAAAATACCATGGTATGACGGTATACTTTATTACACTATTATTATTATTACAATTACCCTTATAAAAATGAAAAAAGGTCAGCGTTGAACAAACTCTTTATGAACTACTTGCTGGTTGCACCACGCCAATTGGCGTGAACAGCCGTCTAGGCTGCGCGCGCATCTCCTGCTTGGAAGGTGGAGCTCCACTCCGCCTTCAGTCTCCCAGCGGTGATCGCCGCTCGGAGACTGTTAGTATTAGGGTAGTACAGCGCTGCGATCTAAGGCTGCGCTGTACTGGGGACACAGAAGGGATCGGCGGGCGGTGATAGACTGAAGCCTATCACAGCTGATCGCAGTGATTGGCTGACTGTGGGAGGGAGGGAAAATATAAAAAAAAGGGATTTTTATTGAAAAAAAAAATATTTATATAAAAAAAATAAAAAATAAACATGGGGGGGAGAGATCAGACCCCACCAACAGAGAGCTCTGTTGGTGGGGAGAAAAGGGGGGGAATAACGAGTGCGCTGTGTTGTGTGGCCCTGCAGTTTGGCCATAAAGCTGCAGTGGCCTATTTAACAAAAAAAGGCCTGGTCTTTAGGGGAGTTTAACACTGCGGTCCTCAAGTTGTTAAAGTGAACTTGAGCCTAAGCTTGGCTTAAAGTGACACTGAAGCGGAAAAAAACTTATGATATAATAAATTGTATGTGTAGTACGGATAATAGAACATTAGTAGCAAAGAAAAGAGTCGATATTTTCAGTTATATAGCTTTATTTTTATACCATTGCATCATTCTCTAATATTTGCAGTTTACAAACTACACTCTGTATTTTAAATTATGAAACCGAGCTGGGCTAATGACCCTTCGAACGTTCCTGCAGTAAAACCTTAAAGGACTTACGAGGCCAAGAGGAGTAAAAAAAGTTAATTACTTGCATGGTCGTTTCAGGCACGGATGACGCCGTCCGTGCCCTCCGTGCCGCTCCGCCAGGTCCCCCCGCTCATTATCCCCCTGGGCCGGCTCCCGACCCCACGGCCCGTGTCGGGCTCTCCTGCCTCTTCAAAGATGGCCGCTTCCTCTGGCCGCGGCTGTGCAGTCCGCCTGGCCGCGAGTGCGGCTGCGCAGCCCTAGGGCCACCCCCTCCGATCCACGCTACGTAGTGATAGATAGGTTGATATAAGTGCTTCAGAAAACAGCACTGTAGCAGACCAAGCTTGGGAGAGCTCAGAGAAGCTCTTTTGCTTAGATAACAACTTCAAGGAGTTATCAGGCATTTCTATGGAAAATAAATGCTACTTACCTGGGGCTTGGTCCAGCCCCAAGCTCCCTGCATGTCCCTCAGCCGTTCACCGCCGCTGCCTCCCGGTCCCCAGATCAGTGGTTTTTCTGACATTATTGTGACCAGCAGGGCAGCCAGGCAACTTGTATTTATTTAAAAATAAATAAATATGGCAGCCTCCATATTCTTCTCACTACAGTCTTTTAACTCTTCATGCACTGGAAACAATATGGGCTTGATTCACTAAAGCGTGCTAAGTGTTAGCACGCCAGTGAAAAGCCCCTTAGCACGTGCAAAGTGCCTTTGAAAAGTTTAGCGGTGCGCGCAAAACATTGCACCGTCGTGTGCAGAATAGCCTGATAAGCGTACTTTGCATGCGGACGGTGCGACGTTTCGCGCGCACCAAATAGCGCGCGATCAGTAACAGCTTTGCCCGTGCAAACTACTTAGCACCCTAGTTTGCACGTGCAAAGCTTTTAGGCGTGATAACTGTTAGCACGCTTTAGTGAATCAAACCCTATGAGTCTCATATCTGTGCTATAATGTTCTATTTTTTAGCTGTACTACACATACAATTCATTATCTTATAAGTTTATTTTTACTTCAGATTCCTTTTTAAGATCGTTTCAAAATTGCAGCGACCATGATTTTTCGAACAATGGCAATTGCAGCTATTTTGCCACTATTTAATTGGAATTTTAATGCTAGTCAATGGGAACGTGTTCTTAAAAAATGAATACTGAAAAAAGTGCTATGTGGTGTGGCTAAGCCCTGAATGTGTGTATTCGGGCCCCGAACAGCATAATGCAGAATTCAAACATCAGCACTGCTCTTCTTGAAATGCATTAGTGGTACTTTACAAATCGATCATCATCTTTCATCCTTAAGGTTGGCTAAAAAAGAAATCCTTTGCTAAATCGCAAATTGCTAGCGATTTTTAAATCGCCAGGGTTTGCTAAATAACATAGGAATCGCGGTAGGTATTTTCCACTATCGCAATTCATTTTTTACCAAAGCGCGATCGCGCCTCGGAGGGATTTTTACCACGATTGCAATGTACTGCAAAGGGACTTGCTGAATCGCAATTGCTAGCGTTTAGTGCAAGCGCTAGCGATTGCTAGTGGAAAAGGGCCCTAAAGCTGTAGGGAGAAAAAGAACCCAAAGGTGTACTTACCTTGGAAGAGGAAGACTCTGGATCCTAATGAGGCTTACCCTGTCTTCCTGAGTATGCCCGGTCCAGGAAAAAACTAGGAAAAAACAATACAAACCATGACAATCCTGTTATGCACACTAGCACATTCCTGCTCGGGCTTCAGCAGAAACAGCTGTGAAGTGCCTGCGCAGAGCGGACCCAATCAGGCTCTGCTATTTCCACCGAAACCTAAGAGGGAAGATGCTAGTGTGCATGCGTGCTTGCCCAGCCAACAAGATCATCTTTGGGGGCCCCAGCGCTGGATCCCCTCTACTGTGAAGTATGAGGGGAGCCTCTTTAGGATACAGAGGCCCCCCCCTGGTAAGTACCCCCTAGGGGCACTTTTTCATTACAGATTAATTTAATTATATAACACAACATTAAACAAAACAATAAACTCATAACTTTCAAGTTGTTCAGCATGTGATGCAGCTATAGACACATTTGATGTAGTATTTTCAGACCTGTGTGATCTGACATTAATGCTTATTTAGTTCTATGTTTAGATGGAAAGAAGTCCATGAGTGTAACAGGACCAGTAAAATGGAGTGTGATTTGACATGTATCCTTGAGAAGAACTTTACCAATCTGTACATGCTGCGGGTTAAGGCCGTTTCTATATCAGGACAGACATCCCCGTGGGCTAACTTAAGTGAAAATATATCCTATACGTTTACAGGTTGGTTTATTGTCAATATACAACCAGTGAGGCAATACATTCTATTCTTACACCCCATTCCTGTAATTACAGTAATAGCATTTGAATGTTACAGAAGGACTCCGTAATACATAAGTGTCTCCCCAAGTAATATCACTTATTACTGTTAATCAGGAATACTAAGGGCCCGTTCAGACTGCACGCGTTTCCAGCTGCGTTTTGGAAATGCGTGCAGGGGGCCGACACGCAGGACATCAGACAGTGCATAGAGTGCACTGTCTGATGTTCACACTGCATGCGTTCCGGACCTGTGCGGTCCGGGAACGCATGCTGCACGCAAATTTTACAAAAACGCGCGGCTGTCCCAATCCCTTTTCAGTGATGGGATCAGCCACGCAACGCATACGAACGCGGATGGCGTGCGTTCGTACGCGTTGCGTTCTGCATGCGTGGCCGTCCGCGTTTTGCAGTCTGAACGGGCCCTAAGCAAAACCTTTTTCATTTTGGACACAGTAAGGCCTCTTGCACACTGCAAGTGATTCCGATTCAGATTCCGCTTTTTAATCAGTTTTTACATCCGATTCAGATTCCGATTTGCAGTTTGTTCCCTGCACGCTGCAAATCGGAATCGGAATCGGATGTAAAAACTGATTAAAAAGCGGAATCTGAATCGGAATCACTTGCAGTGTGCAAGAGGCCTTAGGAAGGATTTAGGAAGGAAGGATTATTAGGAAGGATTATTGCTATCTGTGCCCCTGTGTCCTAAGTGATGAGATTTAATTCACTTTCTGTCCATGAATCAAAATCAGATGTTACAAAAAATGTCCTCAACAGGAGAGGAAATCCTCCTCTGGCAGTAAATCCAGGAACAGGTAATTCCATTGGGAGATTTATCCTCCACTCTTTCTCACAAATGTTTGCAGGCTGCAAAATTATTTTATTATAAGCATTTGACACATTGGCTTCAATTTATCAAAGGCTGTTCGATAACAAAAACAAAGTCGTTAAAATACCATTCGGTAATTTACCGAAGCCTATTGACAAAATCCTTTTTCGGTAATTCTGTGTGTCGCTGTGTTGTTACACTGTTCCTAGCGGTGGGGGCATTGCAATAGAAAAGAGGCATCCCCGACATCCTTTTAGATGGGAATGTTATACTGCCTCTGCTCGCTCTGAATCTGCTCTGAATCTGTCCCATTAAGCCTCGTACACACGCTGTACTACAGGAAACGACGGGTCCGTCAGACGGGAGGGTCTGACGGACTCGTCGTTTCCTGTAGTACAGCGGGTGTACGAGCCTTTAGTCTTAACATTCTATTTACTTGCCACAGTTTAGATGAACTGCAAAGAAACATTACACCTCGGGAGGTCATTCCCCACCGGCTACCACTAGCATCTCTGCATATTCAATCAGGAACTGAAGGGGTTACACTGTCGAAAGGTGGCAGCAAAACATCTTTTGTTCTTCTCTCTCTGCTCGTTGTCTGGGGAGTAGGTAAACTAGACCCTCCCGCAAAGCCTGCGCTTCTTATCACGGAGGAGACTGGGGAGAGAGAACTGTCCCTATTGGCTCTCTGTGGCTGTCATTCAAAGGGATGTTCAGACAGAAGCCCTTCGAAGCTTATTGCAACCTCAGAGCAGCCGGTTATTATCAAACACATTCCTGTGTGTTACCAAATGCAGTAACCTTGATAAATTGACATTTACTGACCTGTTGAGGTATTTACCGCACAAGTCGGTAATTTACCGCACTGCTCAGTAATTTCAGCTTTTCATGCGGTAACAGCCTTGATGAATTGATATTTTCCTAAGTGCTCTGTAAGGTCAGCTGTTTTTAGCATTACCGAATGCGGTAATGCTTCATAAATTGAAGTTATTATGTTGCGGTACGATTGTTCTGCAATTGCAACGTAACGGTCCCGAAAAGATGCACCACGTTACTGCTATAACCATACAATAAGGCACACTTTACAATGAAAGTACGCCTCACTGCCGAGTGAAACATGCATAACACACAGATAATCTTGCATCATCCTTACCTGGTATGCCACGATCAATGTGATAGCTGCATAGGACTATCATTGCTTCTGCAATGGGATGCATCACTTTTGTGCGATGTGATGGAACGCAGTAAGTGTGAAAGTACCCTTATTCTCTGCTATGCTGCATTACAACTACTTCTTATGTCTACATAAGGGCCCATTTCCACTAGAAGCGTTGCGATGTGGCTACATAGCCGCATCCCACCGCGGGTGTCCTAATGCCAATGCACGACAATGGAACGGTTTCCATTGCGTGCGGAGTGGTGTATAGTGATCCGAGAATCTGCAGCATGTTGCAGATTCTCGCATGGCCGCATCCACACGCAGGCACCCACCATCCCCTCCATACACTTCTGCATCGGGAGATGAGGAAGTTACGTGGAGGCCAGCGGAAGTGATGTGATACGGCTAGGTAGCCGCACTCGCATCACTTGTAAGTGGAAATGAGCCCTTAGGGTCAGTGAGAATGATGTCTACGTGCTAGTTTACACTGAATCAGATAATGTCAGCTGTAACGTAACTGATAACTGATGGGCAACGCATGAAAAGGAATGCTCCATGGTTCCCTATGGGTCAGTTTACATCTATGCATTACAACTGAAAGCCTTTTCACAAGGCGCTGCCTACAGCATTTGTGTGTCCGTTGTGGACCCACTACATGGAAAAGCAGATGGAAATGCGCAGCAACTGAAAGCGAGAGTGCAGAACAACTGATTGGTTAAATGTATCAGTTTCCAGTGTAAACCAAGCCTAGAAGAAAAACAAAGGGTTGATTTACAAAAAAGTTGATAATGTGTTCAAGCCTATTTTACACCAAAATATTTTAGGTGCGCACTTGTTTCATGATAAACACATATAAGCAAAGTTTTACATTGAGGTCCCTTTTACACATGCAGCTGAAACCTGCGTTGCATTGTCCTTTCCTACCACAAGGGGCCGCAAAAGCAAGGAAAGTCTATGTTGACATTCACTCCTATTGCTCTCCATTTGCGATATTTGTCCTTTAATCTTGTCCATTAATTCACAAATTATTTTTGAGCTACTTTCCGCATATTCTACCTAATAAAAGCTAAGTGTCGCTGTGTCCAGCGGTTTGCAGCGTCCCTGTGTCCCTGGTAACTTGTTGTTACTGCGCATGTGCTCAGTAACGTAGAGCTGGAGGGATCAGGGCGGGGGATGTGGGCGGGCAGTTGCGTGCGCGCGGCGGGTGCGCGCGCATCCTGAGTGACTGGCGGCGGCGTTAAAAAAAAAAAAGACCTTTTTAAACGGGCTTGGGTCTACTAGTATGTTATAAACAGTGACTTGAGACAGCTTTCAGCTGCTGGCAGAGGTTTTTTATGCTTGAATTAAGCAGTAAATTAACTTACTATGTAAGGATAAAGTGCTCATCTTTATATCTTCCCATATTTGTCATTGCTTGTTATTCTTTTTCTTTACAATAAAAAATGAAAAAAGTAATGTGGTTCAATAAATGTACCAATCCCACAGCCATGCACAGGGATTGTTAACCATCAGGAATAGTTATGGTGGGCATGCAGCTCCACCCAGCTACAGCTCTGTTTATCAGCCTGCTATGCTTGTCTGTGGAGGTAGGGGTGATGGTAAATCCATCTTCCTCATTGCTGATGGGCACAGTGTTCTTTAGACACTGCCTTGCCCTTTCCGGGTTCTCCAGTGAATGGGTAAAAGGCTTCATAATACTCCTTAACCTCCTTAGCGGTAACCCCGTTTGTGACACGGGGTAAGCCGCCGGAGGGTGCCGCTCAGGCCCTGCTGGGCCGATTTACATAATTTTTTTTTTCAAACACGCAGCTAGCACTTTGCTAGCTGCGTGTTTAGTCTGATCGCCGCCGCCCACCGCCAATGCGCCGCTACCCCTTGCGCAGCCTGGCCACTCGCCGCCAGGCTGCGCTATGGGGTGGATCGGGACTCCCTGTGACGTCACGATGTCGATGACGTCACTCCGTTCATCACCATGGCGATGGGGAAAGGCCCTCAAGGAAATCACGTTCAGAACGGGATTTCCTTATGGGCAAGCGGCGATCGGAGCATACGGGGGGATGCCGCAGGGAGGGGGGGAAGCATGTAGCTAGCGCTAGGTGAAAAGGTGAAAAAAAACCTCCCGCAGCTGCGGGAATTAAACCCCCAGGGGGGTTAAAGGGACTCAGAGCTGATGCAGAGCTGGAAAATTAAAAAGATTTTTTACATACCTGGGGCTTCCTCTAGCCCCATACGCTCTGATAGCTCCTGCGCCGCCGTCCTCTGCTGTCTGCAGCTTCGGGAATCTGGTCCCGTCACCGACGGCAGTCGCGGCCAGCTACGCAGGAGAAGTGCACCCTCTACGTATCTTTCCAGCGGCTGCTGGAGACATATGCAAACAGCGCACTTCTCTTATGTCAGACTGGAGCCGACTGACGGAAGTGCGGGGACCCATTGTACACTTTAACAATTCCCCAAAAGTGTCATATGTAAAGCACACAGTACATATCATGAAAGTTTAATTTTGCTTTATATTAATAGAAGTCTTTGGGGTTCTTTTTCCATGACTACCAGTGCATTGTATTGCTTTGCTCCGTAGTCTTCTAAGATATTTTTGGGATGTGCGACCAACATTATTCCAGTAAGCCATTAGGACAAAGGTAACCAAAGTAGATTTGACTGCTTTGCTGCGCAATTTGCAACCCACCTTTGTGAGACTCACCCTGTTAAATATGTAACCCACAGATTTCTGATATGCTACACCATACTGGCTCTGTTTGTGTCTCCAGTGTTATTCAGGATCATTTGGGAGACCTTCAAAATGTTGGCACTCAATGCAGAAGAAAAGCTAATGGATCTTTATTTTTTTAACCACCAAAAGAAAACAAGCTAATAAGCTGACTTGACTAACAATTCTGAGAAAATATAGTACATATCCTTTCTGAGGTCACTGGTCATTTAAAAAGATCCTTGAACTATTCTGCATTGAGTACCAACATTTTGGAGTGAGTTTCTCCCCATTTCGGCGTCTCTGTTACAACCACCTATTTGTGTGTTTCTTTCTTTGGCACTGCATTGAAAGTAAAGACAAAACTATGGCAAATGTTGGCATGTTACTGTAACTAAAATGTTTGCTTTCTTTTAGTGGATCCAGCCCCTCCTGTTCTGTACATAATACAAGGAGATGGCACTATGACCATTAATATCACCCAAGAAAAGCCAAGCTGCATGCCACAGGGCGTACGTAACAATATAAAGCATGTGTTAGAAATAAAAAATAACAAGAACGCTTATGAGGTATGTTTTAAGAACAATAATTTTGATACTATAATATTATCTTTTTCACAAAGGGTAACTAGAAATGTATAAAATAATTTGTAAAAATTGCAATAAAATAATTTGTAAAAATTGCAATTTCTACATCTGAATCTATTTCCATGAAAATGCAGTTCACTTCAACTAATTGGCCTGTTTTTTCTGAAAAGAAACACTTAAATGCTATTTACCTTCCAAAAACCCAAAGGTTTCATTCATACAAAAGATGCTTTTCAGCATGCTCTGGGTTTTATCTTGGATGTGGGCCTCAGTAATTGTGGCCTTTGCATAAAGACACATCTTTGAAATAATAAAGGAAAATGTTTGTATATGATAATAAACACTTTTTCCGCCTGGTTCCTGTCCATTTGGAAACTTTGATCTACTGTATGGCACCATGGGCTATATTCACAAGAGCTCAACAATTTGCATAAATTACTATGTAAATTGCTAAAAGCCCTGTATTAACATGACGTTTTCTGAGCTTATGTGAACATGGGCCCATGTATTTCTGTTCTTGTGCATATACCCAGTGAAGAGATGCATGCCTGTCAGATCCTACAGAGCTTTGAAACTGGAGTATGTCATACGTTCTGACATTTACAATCTCATGTATTCTTACTACTTCCAAGTAGTGTGAGAGTTTTTTACTTGAAGGACCAGTATTGCAAAAAATGTAAAAATCGAATTACCACATAAGTATATTTTTCCCAGAGTAAATAAATGATAAATTATTTTTTTCTTAAGTTGCTGTCATAGTAGGTAACGGAAATGTGACAGATCTGACAGGTTTTCGGGGATTCTCAGATTCACACGATAGCAGGTGTGGCTAAAAGAGCACTCACCCACAATAGCAAATGTGGACAGTATTACTTTCCTATCCATTCTCAACACGTGACTTCTCCCCTAGACAACCCCTCTCCATATGCAGAGTATGTCAGCAGACCAGTCAGCTCCAAGTTCGTCCACTCACCTTTTCACTACAGCTGTGCACTGGTATTGGAGCAGATATACTCTACTTTGCAAATTGAGGGGTGAAATGGCAGAGGAGTGCTAGAGGGAGGAAAAGAGCAGGGGCTATTTTTATGACTCTGTTAAATAGGGAATGAGGACTGTCTGGAGAAGTTTACGATTTAACCCTACAATCCCTCCTCCCCCTTCCCCAACAAGAAAAAGGGCATATGGTTTGTAGTTACACCTCTATCTGCTATACTGAAATTCCTTATGGAACAGACGCTGCTGGTGGCACCACTGAGTCAGTCACTGCCCCTGGACTTCCTTCCTTCTCTCTGTTGTTCATGCAAACATGTTTCTTTGTAAAGCGGGGCTATTACACATTTTACTTCATAGTTGCAGTAAAGAGAGGATGGCCTAGCACCTAAGGTATTCAGCAGACTAGTGTCAGAGTTATGTGGGTTATCTCAACCAATTGCAGTGTGTCAATAACCTGGATGGATAAAGGAGGATGTGCTTCACTGCTGGATCAGCAGTCTATGCAATGCAGAAAAGGATGAGGAGCAACAACATCTTTAGAAGAACTTCACTCTATTACGTAATGCAGTCCATAAATATCAGTCCGTAAAGATGGCACAGGTTGGGATGCCCAGGCAATTGGGTTGCTTTGGTAGCAGTGTTTTCTAGCAGACAGCTGTTCTGAGCTTGTTTACAGCAGATGTGAAGGTCAATGGCTGTGAACAAGCAAACATCAGCACGAATTGGCTGTCAGAAGGATGATGCTGCTGCTTTACCCACACACTTGCCTGGGTACCCCAACCTTCACTATTTGTGATAATTATGGACTGCCTTACTTGGCAGAACTTAATAAAGTTCTTGTAGAGGTAGGTGCCCCTTATCCTTTTCTACATTCTACATTTTACATCTTCTTCGGGCTAAACAATCATCTCAGCTGGAGAGCGAAAGTGTGTATAGTCAGGATATAGTTTGCCGTGGCATGGGTTCACTTGAGTCATTCCCCAATGTTGTCTGACTCCTCTGTAACAATCTAGCTCTACCCAATGTCTTTGGTTTTTAAGGAAGTTAAAGGGATGTTTCCATAACAAGCTGCCTCACACACATCCTCCCATAAATTTACAAAGAAAAATACAGTGGGTTGCAAAAGTATTCAGGCCCCCTTGAAGTTTTCCACATTTTGTCATATTACTGCCACAATCATGATTCAATTTTTTTGGAATTCCACATGAAAGATCAACACAAAGTGGTGTACACATGAGAAGTGGAACGAAAATCATACATGATTCCAAAATTTTTTTACAAATAAATAACTGCAAAGTGGTGTGTGCATAATTATTCGGCCCCCTTTGATCTGAGTGCAATCAGTTACCTGTAGACATTGCCTGATGAGTGCTGATGACTAAATAGAGTGCACCTGTGTGTAATCTAATGTCAGTACAAATACAGCTGCTCTGTGAGGGCCTCAGAGGTTGTCTAAGAGAATATTGGGAGCAACAACACCGTGAAGTCCAAAGAACACACAAGACAGGTCAGGGATCAAGTTATTGAGAAATTTAAAGTAGGCTTAGGCTACAAAAAGATTTCCAAAGCCTTGAACATCCCACGGAGCACTGTTTAAGCGATCATTCAGAAATGGAAGGAGTATGGCACAACAGTAAACCTACCAAGACAAGACCACCCACCTAAACTCACAGGCCGAACAAGGAAGGCGCTGATCAGAAATGCAGTCAAGAGGCTGATGGTGACTCTGGACGAGCTGCAGAGATCTACAGCTCAGGTGGGAGACTCTGTCCATAGGACAACTATTAGTCAGGCACTGTACAAAGTTGGCCTTTATGGAAGAGTGTCAAGAAGAAAGGCATTGTTAACAGAAAGCATGTGGTTGCTGTGTCATAAGAAGTATGACACAGCAACCAGGGGGACACAGCAACCATGTGGAAGAAGGTGCTCTGGTCAGATGAGACCAAAATTGAACTTTTTGGCCAAAATGCAGAACGCTATGTGTGGCAGAAAACTAACACTGCACATCACTCTGAACACACCATCCCCACTGTCAAATATGGTGGTGGCAGCATCATGTTCAGGGGATGCATCTCTTCAGCAGGGACAGGGAAGCTGGTCAAAGTTGATGGGAAGATGGATGGAGCCAAATACAGGGCAAACTTGGAAGAAAACCTCTTGGAGACTGCAAAAGACTTGAGACTGGGGCGGAGGTTCACCTTCCAGCAGGACAATGACCCTAAACATAAAGCCAGGGCAACAATGGAATGGTTTAAAACAAAACATATCTATGTGTTAGAATGGCCCAGTCAAAGTCCAGATCTTAATCCAATCGAGAATCTGTGGCAAGATCTGAAAACTGCTGTTCACAAACGCTGTCCATCTAATCTGACTGAGCTGGAGCTGTTTTGCAAAGAAGAATGGGCAAGGATTTTAATCTCTAGATGTGCAAAGCTGGTAGAGACATACCCTAAAAGACTGGCAGCTGTAATTGCAGCAAAATGTGGTTCTACAAAGTATTGACTCAGGGGGCCGAATAATTACGCACACCCCACTTTGCAGTTAATGATTTGTAAAAAATGTTTGGAATCATGTACGGTTTTCGTTCCACTTCTCCTGTGTACACCACTTCGTATTGGTCTTTCACGTGGAATTCCAATAAAATTGATGCATGTTTGTGGCAGTAATGTGACAAAATGTGGAAAATTCAAGGGGGTCGAATACTTTTGCAACCCACTGTAAATTCCCCTCATGTTAGCAATAATAATAATAATAATAATAATAATAATAAAAAACATAAAGCAAAAGGCAGCAACACTGTACAGCAGGGGTCTCAAACTCGCGGCCCGCGGGCCAATTGCGGCCCTCGATACAATATTTTGTGGCCCTCGCTGGAAAAAGCTTCCTTATAGTTCGCTTCAGTGCTCTCAAGTAATCCGCCGCATCCCCGCCATTAAACGAGGGCTGCAGAGCCCCCAAATCGCCCGGGGGGCAATCCTCTGCCATTTCCTGGAAGGCGCAGAGCTTTCAGCTTCAGCTCTGCCCCTCCTGACGTCAATCGCCGCACGGATTGACACCTCTCCCTGCCCCTCTCTGTGAAGGAAGAGTGAAAGGGGCGGGCAGAGGCGGCGATGTGCCGCGAATGTGAAATTCCTTATGCGGCCCAGCCTCATCCTGACTTTGCCTCCTGCGGCCCCCAGGTAAATTTTTTTCCGTCATTAATCTTTTTATTAAGCATTTTCAAAAATACAGAGAAGAACAGTGCTGGTATGGCATTGAAAACACGCAATCAATAAATTTTTTGACAAAGGGTACACTTCAGTATACAATTATCTGAGGAGTTTTCACGACCCTAAAGGTATCCAAAGATAATATCTCTTAATCTCCAATACTGGTGTTAACAGGTGGTCACGGCCTACACCAGTGTTATAAGCTTGACAGCACCTCTGTCCAGACCTTAGTCATGGGATGTACATGTAGTATAAGTTTAGTATAGTCTTTATGATCTTCAATGTATAGCCATTAATGCCTAAAAGCTAAAGAAAAGCTAATTAACATATCAAAACAAGAATAACTTTGAACAACCAGGTCGGGGTCTAGCCCGGCCTAACTTTCACCTCTCGTGATGTGGAATAAATATTTTCATATGCTTAGTGGCTGTTGAGATATGGCAGTGTTGACAGGGATTAACTCAGGTTTGGGTCAGTTTAGTTTCAGATATGGGAGTTTGCGGCTGGGAGGACAGCAGTGGATGTCTAAACGGTTGGGATAGCGTAGTTCTATTTATTTAAGCCTAGTCTGGCTCTAATTTTAAACTCCATGGCTAGATTAAGTTTCGTGTTGTTTAGGAGCTGGGGGAAGGAGAACTCCTCAGGGGATTTCCAATTAGAGAGAATTAGATGCTGGGTACTGAATAGCAGATGGCAAATAAGGTATCTGCTCTCGATTGGTAAGTCATTGATCCCCACTAATAATAAGGCTAGTTTAGGCGTGAGTTTAAACCTGCGCTTTAGAGTTCTTCCAATGAGCCATTCTACCTTGGCCCAGATCCTTGCAACTATAGGGCATTCCCACAGCATATGTAGTAGGGTGCCTATCTCCATGTTGCATTTCCAGCACAAGTGGGAGGCGTTGGGTGAGAATGAGGCTAACTGTCTAGGGGTTATATGCCACCTGTACAGAATCTTCTTTAGAGTTTCCCAATGCGTATTGCACTTTGAAGCTGTCAGCGTTGTTTTGTTTGCTGTTTGTAGCTGTTCGATAGTTATGATGCACTGGAGGTCAGTCGACCATACGTCGGCGTACCTCTTAAGAGGAGCAGATGTATTTGTGTTTAATGCCTTATACCAGATGGCCGTGCCACTTTTGAACTGTCCTTTATAGTTAAGCATGGTGGCTACGCGAGTTGGGTTTTTTAAATTTGTTGATCTACATAGGTGGAAGATTCTGTGATATGTGAATAATTGAGATTGTGGTAGTGGAAATTGCTTTGTGAGTTCTAGGAAGGTTTTTAGTTGGCCATGATTGAAAAGATTGTGAAGATGGGCTATCCCTGCCCTCCTCCACACCGCAAGGTCCAAGTTCTGTGTGAAATGTTCGAGAACTGAGATTGGGGTAATAATGGGGATTGTATCTCCCGAAGGGGGAGGGTGCTTCACAAAGTATTCCCAGGATTTAAGTGAAGCCTGTATAGAGGGGTATGGTGACACTGGCAGTTTGGCCCCTAATAGAATGCTTGTCAGTAGAGGCCTGAGGTCGGTTCCCAGGACATGGGTTTCAAAGGCCACCCAGGGCTTGGTTGCTGTTGGAGCCCACCACTGCCGAATGGTTTCTAGAAGTGTAGCATGGTAATACAAATCTAGATTCGGGAGACCCATACCTCCCTTTATTTTGGCTAATGTCATTACTTGGTTTGTGGTACGTATTCTCTTCCCCTTCCATACAAATGCATTTATACATTTCTTTATATCAGAAAACCAGGATTTGGAAATTGACACGTGTACCGTACGGAATACATAGAGTATCTTGGGCAGGAGAAATTGCTTGAAGACTGCAATGCGTCCCGACCAAGATAGCCAGAAGTTAGCTAAATTTGTGCATTCTTTCTTTATGGCATCAAGTAGGGGGATATAATTTAGTTTGAAGAGGTTGGTTGAGCATCCTGTTAGTTGTATACCCAGATAGGTCACCTCTCCCTCCGCCCAAGGGAACGGGTATGTTCTTGCCAGGGCGTCTTTTAGTAAGGGGGGGATATTGAGGCCTAAAACAAAGGATTTAGTCTGGTTCAGTTTGTATAACGATGCTCCAGAGAAACTCTGTAGATCTTGTAGAAGAGCAGGAAGTGATGTAGAAGGGTTGGAAATAATTAATGCTACATCATCTGCAAACATACTAATTACATGTTTATGTCCTCCAACTTCTATGCCTGTGATGTCCGGGTTGGTTCTAATTTTTTGCGCTATTGTCTCCATTAGCAAGACAAATAGAATCGGAGATAGCGGGCAGCCCTGCCGAGTTCCATTTGTTATGGAGAAGGGTTTTGAAATGAAACCGGCTGCATTGACTCGGGCGGATGGAGCGGTGTACAATGCCATTATGGCTGTCAGGATTGTGCCTGAGAGACCAAATTTATCTAAAGTAGCTTTGAGGAATCGCCAGTGAACTCTGTCGAACGCCTTCTCCGCATCCAAGGTTAGTAGCAAAGAAGGCGTCCGACAGAGCTCAATGTGTCTCAGGATATTTAGCATACGCCTAGTTGCATCTGATGCCTGGCGGCCTCTGGTGAACCCAACCTGGTCCTGTGCTAAGAGAATGGGGGTGAGTTCCATGAGCCTGTTAGCAATTAACTTAGCGTATAATTTTGTGTCGGAATTCAGCAGAGAAATAGGCCTGTAATTAGACGCATTAGTAGGGTCCTTGCCTTGCTTGTGTATCACTATGATTGTGGCCTCTAGGTATTCTGCTGGAATCTGGCCTGAGTGGGCGAATTCATGAAAGAGGTCCACTAATAGGGGGGAGATAGTCTGATTTAAAGCCAGGAAAAACTCGCTACTGAAACCATCAGGACCTGGTGTTTTGTTTCGTTTCAATGATCTGATTGCCTTGGTTATCTCCTCTAAAGAGAAAGGTTGGTTGAGTTGGGTCAGTTGGGAAGGGTTCAGTGCTGGTAGGTGTATAGAGTCTAGAAAGGAGGCAATGGACTCGTCTGTAGGTTGGGGAGTATTAAGATCATTTTTTAAATTATATAGGTCCGAGTAATAGTCACAGAAGAGATCTGCTATCTGTTTGGGGTTATAGACTATTTGTTTTGTTTTTGGATTTTTTAAGGCGTGGATTTTGGCTTTGATTTGTTTCTGCTTTACATATTTAGCCAGATGGGCACCTGCCTTGTTGCCTTGGTGATAGGAGTTTAATTTAGCTTTTTGGATCATCAGGTCATATTTTGATTGTAATACCAACTGTAGTTCATGTCTTAACTGGAAAAGTTGTCTTTCCAACTGGTATGTCGGGTTCTGTTTATGGAGTTTCTCCTGGCTTCGTATCAGGGCTAGTATATTATCCAATTTAGAGAGTCTCTCTCTCTTTTGAATCGCGCCTTGTCTGATTAAGATACCTCTAGCAAAGGCTTTAAAGGCTGCCCAGATAGTGGAGGGCTTTAGTAATGGATTCCTGTTCATGTCCATAAACTCTTGGCTCTCTTTGGACAGACTGTCTAAAAAGTTGGGATTAAGGAGAAGGGAGGTGTTGAGTCTCCATTGGTTGGGCTTCTTTGCCTGCAAATTGTCATTTAATTCAATGTGTATGGGGGCATGGTCGGACCATAGTTTAGTGCCAATCGATGCCTCTGTTACTGATTGTAGCAGTAGTTTGTCAGTGAGAAAGAGGTCAATTCTCGAATGCGTTTTGTGAACACTAGAGAAATAAGTATAATCTCGCTCAGTATTATGGAGTGCTCGCCACGGATCATAGAGATCATTCCAATTTATTACTTTATCAATGATTTGGGTGGGTGATTTGCGTGAGTGATCTATTTTAGCTGGACAGGCGTTAAAGTCACCTCCTATGAGCAGGCGACCATGTTGAGCGGTTTTAACTTTGGCACACAATTTCTGTAAGAATGCTTTTTGGCCGGAATTGGGGGCATAGAGTGAGAGCAGCGTAATGGGTTCGTCATTGATTTGGCCTATGAATATGATATATCTGCCGTTAGGGTCGATGATAACATTATTAGGGGAGACTTTTAAGTCTCGATGAAAGGCCATCATAACTCCTCTTTTTTTTTTTTGTAAAAGTATTATGGTAAATCACCGGGAAATGGACATTAGAAGAAAGGTGTGTGTCTTTCCCCATCAAGTGGGTCTCCTGCACAAAGAGAATTTGTGTTTTCTGTGTAACTGCTTCGTTCCATAGGAGATGTCGCCTGTATGGCGTGTTCAGCCCTCGAACATTTAATGAAGTAACTTTTAATGGCATATTAGGTTAGTGGTAGATCTGCATCTTATTAACTGTATACCCTGGCCTGGCTCCCATTCCAAATATAATAAGCTTTGTACATATAACCACATAACAGCATATTTATGCAAAAAGAGAGGTGAGGCAATAAACATATAGAACATAATAAAAGGAAGCTTAACATAACAGGAGAGTAAACTCCTCATCTTTGGGTAATTTCAAAACAGCGGTAGTGAGACACTGTTCGTCGTCCACTATCAAAAGGTGGGGCAGAGTGAAGGTCAGAAAGACCAGATGAAGCGCTCCTTGTGAAGCTTGAAGGCAGAGCCATGTTGCACACCCCCGTGTGCCAGGACATATTGTGACTCAGCGATGTGATAGCTTATTCCAGTCGGGAGTAACTTTGGTGGATCTGGCAGCTTGCTTGTATGTTGGGGGATACTGCTGGACTTGTATGTGTAGCTGTTTGAATAAAGTCATGCCAGCCTCTGTGTCCATAATCGCATATTTTTTATTCTTATATGTGAATCTCAGCTTCGTCGGGAAGCCCCAGTTGTATGGGATCTGGAGTTGCTGCAGTGCTTTGGTAAAGGGCTGCAGGTCCTTCCTGAGTCTCAGCGTATTAGCTGAGAGGTCTGCGTAGATCTGAATGTGTTTGTATTGCTCTGGTAGAGATCCTTCCTTTCTTGCTGATTGCACAATTCCTTCCTTAACGTGATAGAACATGAAGCGTGCAATCACATCTCTAGGTACAGCGTCGGCCAAGTGAGGTGGTTTAGGAAGGCGGTGTGCCCTATCTATGGTCAGCTCAATTTCTGTAGTGTCTGGGAGCAGGGCTTTGGTAAGATTCTGCAGGTAATGTTTCAGATCATGTTCCTGTATTTTTTCTGTAATGCCTCTAAATTTCAAGTTATTCCGGCGATTTCTGTCTTCTAAGTCGGCTGCTTTTAGCCACCTGATATCCTCTGTAGAGGCAGAGGCAGAATCTACCATGACATTAAACTCCTTGACCACCTCACTAACTTTCTCCTCCACATCATTGACTCTGTTGCCCAGTGTAGCTATTTCAGTGTGCAGGCCAGCATTAAATGATGAGATCTCTGACAGTAATGAGGAGCGAAAGGACAGGAGAATGTCCTTAATGAAAGACTGGGTAGCGTATGTGTCTGTGGCAGGGAAGCACTCTATAGAGAGAGATATGCTGTCAGCTTGTGTTGCCCCGCATGTCTGGCCGCTTACCATAGAGCCTGAGTTCCTCCTTGGTCGTGACTTCGCTGGGCTGCCCGAGGGTGATGTGTCACTGTCCTGTGTAGGTATGTCTTCTTGGGGAGTTTGAGACTCGATCTCCCTGCCGCGCGAGGAGGCCGCCTGTGATGGAGAGGCGTCTCCTACTAGCGCGCCATCTTGGGCCTGGTCTGCTCGTTTGGACCTGAAAAAGTCCGTCAGTTTGCGGGGCGCCGGCGGTGCTTGCTTCCTCTTTTTGGAGAGGTCTGTGTCAAGCGGCATCTCCTCGACATTTGGCATGTTGTCTCCGGCTGGGGTGAAGTCGCTGTGGGTTGCTGTAGCTGCCATCAAGCGGGAGCTAGTTCACAGTGCGTCCGTCTCTTCCTCGGCGGAAGTCACGCCCCCCCGGCCCCCAGGTAAATTGAGTTTGAGACCCCTGCTGTACAGTATACCAACTTTATTGAAGCCAACAAACATGTTAAAAACAAGGCCGGACCATCCCAGGCCACCAAACTCCACATAATAATACTGACAATGTTCAGCATAAAAGATAATTATAAATAGAATGACATAATAAATGGAATGGCATCAGGATTCCTGATGCAGCCTTGGCGTAACTAGTTGGACGGGCGCAGGAGCGCCAGTGTGGCCATCCATGAGCCACCTATTACTATCTATTTAGAAAAGCTCAGCTTACAGGCTTTATTTTCCTGCAGCCTCCCTACATATCAACCTTATTTCATTGTGGATCTATATCTTCTATATGGTCTATTCCTTTACACTGGTTCTTGTTCATTCACTTTTTTGTGGTTCTTTTTTTTCTGATTAGACACTGGGCTTTTTTGTTCCTATTCCACCTATGCATTTCTTTGCACTACACACTTTCAATTTCTCTATTCAGGCTTGTGGTCTCTAATTTTTATTCCTATAAAAATCATGCTGCTACACTGCACTTTATGCCCTCTAACATGTGAATTTTCACTTTTGTACTCAGTCATTGTTTACACTTTACAGGGTTTGTTCAGCAGGTTTTGTGGCATTACATTGTTCTACAGATAGATTTCATATGCCCTGCTCTTGTGATCTATTCTTGGTCTTGTATCACATATATATATATATATATATATATATATATATATATATATATATATATATATATATATATATATATATATATATATATATATATATATATATATATATATATTTATTTGACAATATTTGATGTGATACTGATGTTTTTCAAGACCTCAACAGATGAAGAGGTTATTGGGCGCTAGTTCGTGAGTTGATATATGCCACATTATATTATGCCAATCCATGTATAATTATCTTTTATGCTGAACTTTTGTCAGTATTATTACAGGGAGTGCAGAATTATTAGACAAATGAGTATTTTGACCACATCATCCTCTTTATGCATGTTGTCTTACTCCAAGCTGTATAGGCTCGAAAGCCTACTACCAATTAAGCATATTAGGTGATGTGCATCTCTGTAATGAGAAGGGGTGTGGTCTAATGACATCAACACCCTATATCAGGTGTGCATAATTATTAGGCAACTTCCTTTCCTTTGGCAAAATAGGTCAAAAGAAGGACTTGACAGGCTCAGCAAAGTCAAAAATAGTGAGATATCTTGCAAAGGGATGCAGCACTCTTAAAATTGCAAAGCTTCTGAAGCGTGATCATCGTACAATCAAGCGTTTCATTCAAAATAGTCAACAGGGTCGCAAGAAGCGTGTGGAAAAACCAAGGCACAAAATAACTGCCCATGAACTGAGAAAAATCAAGCGTGCAGCTGCCAAGATGCCACTGGCCACCAGTTTGGCCATATTTCAGAGCTGCAACATCACTGGAGTGCCCAAAAGCACAAGGTGTGCAATACTCAGAGACATGGCCAAGGTAAGAAAGGCTGAAAGACGACCACCACTGAACAAGACACACAAGCTGAAACGTCAAGACTGGGCCAAGAAATATCTCAAGATTTTTCTAAGGTTTTATCGACTGATGAAATGAGAGTGAGTCTTGATGGGCCAGATGGATGGGCCCGTGGCTAGATTGGTAAAGGGCAGAGAGCTCCAGTCCGACTCAGACGCCAGCAAGGTGGAGGTGGAGTACTGGTTTGGGCTGGTATCATCAAAGATGAGCTTGTGGGGCCTTTTTGGGTTGAGGATGGAGTCATGCTCAACTCCCAGTCCTACTGCCAGTTTCTGGAAGACACCTTCTTCAAGCAGTGGTACAGGAAGAAGTCTGCATCCTTCAAGAAAAACATGATTTTCATGCAGGACAATGCTCCATCACACGCGTCCAAGTACTCCACATCGTGGCTGGCAAGAAAGGGTATAAAAGAAGAAAAACTAATGACATAGCCTCCTTGTTCACCTGATCTGAACCCCATTGAGAGTCCATCATAAAATGTGAGATTTACAAGGAGGGAAAACAGTACACCTCTCTGAACAGTGTCTGGGAGGTTGTGGTTGCTGCTGCACGCAATGTTGATGGTGAACAGATCAAAACACTGACAGAATCCATGGATGGCAGGCTTTTGAGTGTCCTTGCAAAGAAAGGTGGCTATATTGGTCACTGATTTGTTTTTGTTTTGTTTTTGAATGTCAGAAATGTATATTTGTGAATGTTGAGATGTTATATTGGTTTCACTGGTAAAAATAAATAATTGAAATGGGTATATATTTGTTTTTTTGCTAAGTTGCCTAATAATTATGCACAGTAATAGTCACCTGCACACACAGATATCCCCCTAAAATAGCTAAAACTAAAAACAAACTAAAAGCTACTTTCAAAAATATTCAGCTTGTTGTTCAATAATAAAATTATTCCTCAAAAATACAACTTGCCTAATAATTCTGCACTCCCTGTATGTCGGGATTTTAGTGGCCTTGTTTTTAATATGTTTGTTAGCTTCAATAAAGTTGGTATACTGTACAGTGTTGCTGCCTTTTGCTTCATGTTTATTCTGATTATTATTATTATTTTTTTGCTAATATGAAGGGAATTTCTTTTTCTTTGCAAATTTACGTGGATCCTTGCATTGGTGACCCTAATTTCCCCACATATACCCATAAGTTGGTAGTATTGGCAACAATGATTGCTTTATTATGCATGCTTGATTTTTCTGTGTTTAGCCACACACATCCTCCCTACTCACCCTCATTATAGAGGTGAACATGCTGCACGACCAAAAGCCCAGCAGCATGTCAGTACAGCCCTCATTTCTAAATTGCTAATATATCATTTATTATTATTATTATTATTATTATAATTATTATTATTAGAATACTACTGTTGCAATATTATATTTATGTGATTCTAGTATGTGTCAAGCTTATGCCTGTATTTTTTAATTGATTTATCCATGCCAGGAAATAGAAATTGAGGAGCCTTCAACTACCATTAAAACATTAAGATATGAAGGGGAATACTGCATGGCTGTAAAAACGAAGCTTAACCTTAGCAATAAAACCAGTGGGCCTTCAAATCAAGTTTGCCTTAATTTTACTCATAAAGGTAACTAACGTGCTGTATACTCATCATGGCTTATGTAATGTACAGTACTTTGCATTGTATTTTATTAGTCGGTGTTCTTTATGAAATGTCCCCAAATTGGCTTGCATGAGCTCCTCATCCCCGACATCTGCTTTTGTATAACTACAAATGAAAGGCGATATGTAAGAACAAAACAGACAATGACACATGGGGCTGGATTCACAAAAGCGCAATAACTGCTATCACGGCAGTTATCACACGATCTGCCGCGCGTGAAGGTTTGCGCGCATAAAGGATTACGCTGTGTGATAAATAAAGGTTTGCGCGCGATCACGCACATGAAACGTGCGCATGATCGCGTGCAAACCTTTGTTTACACGCGAACGTAATCCTTTACGCGTGCAAACCTTCAAGCGCGGCAGATCGTGTGATAACTGCCGTGATAGCAGTTATTGCGCTTTTGTGAATCAAGCCCATTAAGTGTCAATGAATAATGCATTATGTGGCAGTCCCTTTTCATGTAATATGAAAAATGATAAAGGAGATAATAACTTAAACAACTGCAATAGTAAGAAAAAAGTTTGCACAGCATAAAATAATGCTATATGTAGATCAGGGAAATAGTACTAATAAAGCTTGTAATAATAGACCTCACACACAATGGTGCCAGGGTTTCCAGCATAATTTCAGTTTTTGTTATGGACAAAAAAAATTTCTTGAACACGTCATGGTGTGAAGAATTAATATCACACAATACACAGCAAATTCTGGGTGTGTTCCAATATAGGGGTGCAGGATCATAACTGCAAAGCACTTAAAGCAAGAACTGTTGCCTTCACATTGGTAGAGTCCTACTGACATGCTTTATCCTTTAGTATATTATGCCAACGCTTCTGGAAACCAGTTTTTGTGAAGGTTTTTTTTTCTTTTGCTGCAAAATCAGTTTTGTGTAAAACCTCTACACACTGATTTATTTTTTATAACTGCAGTTTGGTAGTGAACGCTGTACAGACATGCCATTTAGCTCCCAGCTGAGCAGCATCTATTGCTGAATGGAAAGGTGAAAGAGGAGATGTGTAAAAGAGGCACTATGATGCAGAAACATTCCAGTAGCAATAAAAGAATTCAGGGGACAGTGATCACCCCGGGTGTATTGCTACAGGGGAAGCCAGCGACACTAAGCAGCACCTGTACATGCATTAGGTTTTTAGCTAAAACAATAAGAGATCATTCCCTGGTTGTATTTCACATTAACCTTTACATAAGAAAATATATTTTAACTTTTTTGAAGATTTTGCAAAGTAAAATAATAAAGTATGAAATATTCTGTTCAAATAGATTTCCCACACTAATGTGAACTACTCAGAAAAGACTCCCATTAAAAAAAAAAGCCTAAAACTGTTAATAAGACTTAGTTTCACTTTCTCCCTGGGGTCTTATCAAGTAACTGAGCTGAAAGGACCTGCACACTAAGCTCTCCCTTTGAGGAATTTGTTCTTCCATCTAAAGCTGTGTACATACGCTAGATGAAACTTGGCTGACGCAGCTGATAACTGCCTCTGCCGAGACATGTATACAATTGCCCTGATGCCTTGGCCAGCGATAAGCCCAGCAGATCCATTCAAGCGAGCATTGGCAAAGAGCATTGTACTCTCTACTCACCCTGGCCACCACATGAAGTCACTTGTGCCCTGATCCTTCGGCCATCCTCCCCTTAAGAAGTGCAGAGGATTAGGCCCTGTTTCCAGTTGGGCGCCACATCCATTTCAAAATCGCGGCAGCCATGCAGCTGTGAAGCTGCCCTCCATGCAAGCATGCAATTCGGACAGCATTCTATTGACAGAATAAGCAGCATTTCCCCCTGCGACTCGGATGCGGGGAAATGCTGCATATTATGCAAAAATGGAAATGGGACCTAAGGCTGAGTAAACAGAGAAAAAGAAAAGACGCAGTTCTGTTTGATTTTGTGACAGCTACACTGATTGTAAGCAGCATGTTCGGTTTTCCTTACTATACATACAGCTCAGCACTGGGCATGACCTTACCATGTGACTTTCTTGCTGTACTGTGGGCTCTGGGATTCCTTTGGTATAAAAGCAAGCAGGTTAATTACATGAACAATAAGAAGTTTGGAGATAAGATTTTTTTTTTTTGTCAGACTGTAATTCCTGATTTAAAAAATTATTGTTCTTTGTAGCATTAAAGCACAGGTGTCGAACTCCAGGCCTGGAGGGCCAGATCCATACCAGTGTTTAGGATGGACTGAGAAGGAGAGGAATTTGTTCTACCTGATGGACCACACCTTTCCTGATTCAGACCCATCAATTAATTTGAGCTGTATCAAAAATGTGTGAGGACCTCGGCCCTTGAAGGACTGATTTGACACCCCTGCATTAAAGAAATCGTACATCCAGGGAAATGTGTACTTAGGTTCAAAAATTCTACTTGTTTGGATGTTATGCTGATCCTCTGCCTCTGATATTTTCTAAATCACTGGTGTTCTGAGTGACTGCATTCTTAAGGCATGACTGCCACAAAAATTGCATTTTATAAATGTGTTGAATGGCAGCCTTCATGTTTCTCTAACTTCTGACTCCATATTATCTGTTGGCTGTTTTGTCTGCAGTTGTAAAAATAAATTGTTTTGTTTTGCATTCCCTCCCTCTGTGTGATATTTTATGTCCCAGAGGTATGTCGCCATCACTGTCCAGGAAACAGGAAAATTGATTAATTACCTGATAGTAATTTTCCTTTCCTGGAACAGAAGATGGCGACATACGAATCCCTCTCTCCTGTCCATTCGAGGACTGATTTTCACGAGAATGGCGGGGGGGGGGGGGGGGGGTGGTTCTTTAATTTACAAAGCAAACTGTCCTATGGGGTCAGGGGGTGGTGCCACTGCCTAACCTTGAGCTTTTGATCCCCTGATCAGGATTGAGCGTACAGAAGTCAGTTTTCAGGCTCTGTGGCTGCTTGGATTGCTTCATCAGCTGTTTAGACTGGAAAGGAGGAGACACGATCTGAGTCTGAAACTCTGAGAAAGCTAAAGCCTATAGCACAGTCAGTCAGTAGTGCACACGATGGACAGTGTCCAGGATACTGACCAAGTATTTTATATTAACTATCAAGGAGTTTCTAAACTAAACAAATCAAGTTATCCAACTGAGTGTCTACATTGTTCTAGGGAAACATGTTAGCCTGGATTGGGGCTTTAAAGTGCATGAGAATAAATAAAATAAATGTTTTTATAACATTGCATGTTTCTTTTTTCTAGTTGAAACCTCTGCTATCAAATTCGTGACAGTTGCTTCAGTGATTTCTACCATCTTAATTGTCCTGTGTGTCATTTTCTTCATCCGATACAAAACAACCCACATTGCTAAAATTCCTAAAACATTGGTAAGTGGGGAATTATTACTGTAATTAAATTTGGCCTCACATTTGACTTTTTTTTACATGCTGTTGTTCCCTATCCATCTTCATAAACTCCTCTCTCCCACTCTCTGATTCACAAAAGCAAGGGAAACTTAGTCACCCCAAAATTTAACACCCCTCTGCTTGTCAGAAAAATGTAAATGTAAATAAAACACCCACAATTCCTCATTCACCGTCACAATAGCATGATTCAATAATCAGTTCAAAACATGGTATAGCCACAATCTTTAATTGCACTATTTATGATTAGTAATAGATGCCAGGACAGAAGTCCCTGATGTAATATCCTCCTGTGCATTCAATGATGAAAGCATCAGGGTGAAGAACACGGGTTCAAGTATAATCACAGTGTGAGGTAGATATTGTGATAAAGTGCTAGCGCTAAGTATCAAAAATGCAAAAAAAGAAATTCACACAGTGTCCATAATAATAATTCTTACTAACATATATAAATAAATAAATGAGTGGCAACAAGTGCAAATAGCGGTATCTATGATGCTGGGACAGCTACCAGCAATAGTGTATGGAAAGGGATCATACATCACCCAGTAAGTATAACTGCAAGAGCCTAGGGTCCACAGAGGCCGTGAACTGGAGGGGGAGGAGATCAGGGAAGACTTCTCCACCAGCATCACATGAGTCACGCCACTTTGTCAAGAGGGGATGTCTGGTATGGCTGCTAGCCACAGCCAGAATAATGATGTTACAGCACAACACAACCATGCTGGAATGCAAAAGGTGGACGTGAGGAATAAAGATGTTCATATATATATATTGCTCATCATAACACAGTATATGTGTGTAATATTATCTCCATTTCATAGTAAGTAACTTACGCAAATACACTCCTCTTCTCTCCATGGCGCTTATTCAATTCACCAATTCAGCTCCTATAGCTAGTGGTAAGCAGTTCTTGGACAAGATGCACCGACTCAGATGTGAGGTAAATCTTGTTAATCTGTTCAATAAACTGTGCAGTAAGCTGTGGTACTTGCTGGTAAAATGTGTGCAGGGTACTTCAGCTTACTAAAAGATTTGGAATCGACCCCTACATGTCTGACAATTTAACAATGTGTTAAACAGTGAGGTATGTTACTGATATTATGATTTAGCTGCGTGGGATCGTTGGTGAATTGTGCGTAAAGTATCAGTTTGCTTAGCATATAGTAGTTCTGAAGTATAAGCCTTAAAGGGACACTTTTGGCCAGTTACTTACCTGTGGCTTCTTTCAGCCCCCTGAACTCCTACTGCTCCCTTGCCATCATTCCACGCTCCACTGTTCCTCAGCTGTCTGCCTCAGTAAGCTGGTCAACTTGCAAGTCTCCCGGCCACCGACGCAGTGTCCTCTAGTGCATTGAAGGAAGTGCACGGCACAGGGCCGTGCATGAGGCGGACACTGGGGTAATCGAGGAGTGCAGGATGATTTGGAGAGGCCAGGAAAACTTTAGGGGGCTTAAAGAAGCCCCAGGTAAGTAACTGGCCAATTTTTGTTTCAATAATAATTTCCTTTAAAGCCTGTACAGACTCTTGATTGATGTCACCCAATAAGGATTGGGACCTGATCCCTCAGGCAACATCCCTGCCTGGGACAAGGCTGTACAGAGGGCCACTGTAAACACACCGGATTATCCCCTCAGCCTACATTAATCTTGCCTGTGTTCAGGGCTTTGTTTGTCAAGCAAAGGTTTCTTAAAACATTTCTATATTGCCCACTGCAACTTGTCTGGTTACCCCTTTAATGCTAGGTACACACCATACAATTTTCTGGCAGATTTACCTGCCAGATCAATTTTTTCCAACATGCCTGATTTTCATGCCTGAATTTTGATCGATTTTTCTGATCAATTTTCCAATCAATTTCCATAGAAGTGAAAGAAAATCAATCAGAAAATCGATCGAAATTCAGATCAGACATGTTGGAAAAAATCGATCTGGCAGGGAAATCTGCCAGAAAATTGTATGGTGTGTACTTAGCATTATAAAGCGCTTTACAAATGTTATTGTATTGTATTGTATTGTATTATATTGTATACAATATCTACCTTGTCTATCTTGTCATACAAGATCTATCTTTCAAAAGTGATATTCTAAATGAACCTGAGGAGATAAACAATTGCAATTTTTTGACTATTAGAGTATTGTCTACTTTTTAAAAGCTAACAAAGTTTAATGTTGTCTCATATGACAGTCTTTCAGTGTCCCAGAAGCTAAAATATATGAACTATTTACTTGAATCTATCCCCTGCTCTCAGAAGTTGTTCTCTGCCAGGCAAGAGTTGTATGGCTCTAATTCCTTATAAGTGAGAGTTGTGCTATAGTCCGAACAGGGCCCGCCTGGAGAGAAACTGTTACTTGCATACTTGAAAGTTTAACTGTTTTAGGCAGCAAAAGAAGAAAAAGAACACAGCCTAGTGCTTTGAATGCTAGGCACAGTAAATAGACGTCTATCTCATTATGTGCCATGTAACCTTGGGTACACTTTAAACTGAGCAACTCATTTACAAAATATACAAAAGAACCTCCCCCTAAGGGAGGTTCATAAATGAAGTGTGCATAAGGAGGTTGGC
Source organism: Hyperolius riggenbachi (assembly GCF_040937935.1). Classification (NCBI taxonomy): domain Eukaryota; kingdom Metazoa; phylum Chordata; class Amphibia; order Anura; family Hyperoliidae; genus Hyperolius; species Hyperolius riggenbachi. The sequence goes on from NC_090647.1 coordinate 296,722,296, forward strand.
ATGCATTACTTGCCTTTGGCGTGCTGCTCACTCTTGGTGGCATCCATCTTCTTCCAGGGAGACCTAGAGGTGCCACAGATTGAAGCCCTCAGAAGTGTCATACATCCTTGACCACCACAATGCATACTGGGAGATGTGCACCTTCTGTGAGAGTACATCTCCCGGCCAGGAGCTGTGCTCTCATCGAAGAGCTACATCACCTGGCATGCGTTGCGACAGTTGGGAGTGTGTGACATCACCACAAGTTCTTCAAACTGCGGCATCTGTGGGTCTCCCTGGAGAAGATGGATGCCGCCATAAAGATGCTCCACCCCCCCACCCCGACCCCATGGTTAGTTTTGAAGTGTGCCAAAAACAAAGCAATACATTGATGTTATCAAGGCACCATCATCTTCTGCTACAAGATAACTACAGGAACATAGAACTAATTAAATTTGTATAATCAACTTTATCATCTGACTTTTTTTTTTTTTTTTTTTTTTATCCAATAGGACATTTCAAATATCAGAGGTGTTCTATCAATTTTGAAGATGCCCACAGAGGAATGTCACTTGGTCACTGTTAATCAGAATATGGATCAAGCCTCATCGGCTACGTTCCTCCTATGTAATGAAGACAATGATGTTAATGATTATCCTGGCTGTGGTTACACTGAGCGTCAGAACCTGCGAGGTGACGGTTCCAGAAGAGACTGCCATGATGGAGAGTCTACCAGTGGTGAATACCGATCTTCTAAGGGTTTATCTGTAACCTCCAGCAGCGATAAGCCATCATCTGATAGCAGTTGTGCAGAGACCTCTGGAACAAGATCAGAAATGGAAATTGTGCTTACAAAAGATACAATTCATCTTAATAATGACTCAGAAAACACTGACACAATTACCACTAGGAACACTGAAACTCTGTCCTCTACCATTATAACATTGGGTCCACTTCTGGACACTCTGTGTGTACAGGACTCTAACAGCACTCCAGGTGGCTCTGATAATGTGCCTTTGAATACACTCTCTTTGGCAGCTGGTACAGAAGACTTGGAACTCTCAGAAAATGAATCTTATGAGTCGCACTTTACAGACTCTGACGATGGCCATGAACAATTAACCAGTGACAGCACAGACTGTAATACATCTATTTCATACACTGGGCCAAAACAGAGACAATCTCAAAAGGACTTGGCTTCCGGTTATGAAAAAAAGGGCTATATGTCCAGATACTGAACATACCTTTTTTATTTTTTTATATTGTGTACATTAGTATTAGTGTTGATCGAACACCTAAATGTCCGGCCGAACGTCGTCCCGATATTCGGCATGTTCGGGCCGAATTCTGAACCCAAGGCAAGTCAATGGGGACCTGACTATTTCTGCTTTGCAGGCCAGAAAAAACATAAAAATGAGGGAAACTTCTGCAAAATGGCTTGGGAATAGTGTCGTAGTACTACCAATGGGACCGGCAACGCTAACCCCGCAGCACACAGGATGAAAGAGGAGGTGCAGGAGGAGAAGGCCACGCTTTGAGACACAACCCAGGCCTTGCGTGAGGCCAAATTGGATACTGAAAGCAATGCACTTTGTCGCCATGCATTGAAAAATATAATAAAATTGAAATACACCTGAAAATGGCACCGGCAACGCTAAGCAAGGCTGGCTTAGCGTTGCCGGTGCCATTTTCAGGAATTTTTCAATATTATATTTTTCAAAGCATGGCGACAAAGTGCATTGCTTTAAGCATGCAATTTGGCCTCATGCCAGGCCTGGTTTGTGTCTCAAAGCGTGGCCTTGCTCTCCTGTGCCTGCTCTGCCATCCTGTGTGCTGGCTAAGCCAGCACACAGGATGGAAGAGGAGGTACTACAGGAGAGCAAGGCCACGCTTTGTGACACAACCCAGGCCTGGCATGGCGACAAAATGCAGGCGTAAAGCAAAGCATTTTGTCGCCATGCAGTGATAAATATAATATAATGAGATATTCCTTAAAAAGAGAGCGGCAACGCTAACCCAGCACAGATGTTCATGGTGCTGGGTCGTAGGGTGTTGCAAAGTAGGTTCCAATTAACGATTTATTCATTTTAATTTGTGTCAGACGGTCTGCACTTTCTGTGGAGAGGCAGATACGCCGATCTGTAACGATGCCTCCGGCAGCACTGAAACAGCGTTCGGAGATAACGCTGGCTGCAGGGCAAGCCAGCACCTCTATTGGCGGCACTGAAAGTGTTTTTTTAATAAACAATACGCAGCAAAAGTCACAGAATATACGTGTGGATTGGTGGCATGCAAGTGATCCCACTTGGCGGCACTGAAGGTGCTTTTTTAATAAACAATATGCAGCAAAAGTCACGGAAAATACGTGTGGATTTGTGGTACGCAAGTGATCCCACTTGGCGGCACTGAAAGTGTTTTTTTTTTTTAATAAACAATATGCAGCAAAAGTCACGGAAAATACGTGTGGATTTGTGGTACGCAAGTGATCCCACTTGGCGGCACTGAAAGTGTTTTTTTTAAATAAACAACATGCAGCAAAAGTCACTGAAAATACGTGTGGATTGGTGGTACGCAAGTGATCCCACTTGGCGGCACTGAAAGTTTTTTTTAATAAACAATACGCAGCAAAAGTCACTGAAAATACGTGTGGATTGGTGGTATGCAAGTGATCCCACTTGGCGGCACTGAAGGTGCTTTTTTAATAAACAATATGCAGCAAAAGTCACGGAAAATACGTGTGGATTTGTGGTACGCAAGTGATCCCACTTGGCGGCACTGAAAGTGTTTTTTTTTAATAAACAATATGCAGCAAAAGTCACTGAAAATACGTGTGGATTGGTGGTACGCAAGTGATCCCACTTGGCGGCACTGAAAGTTTTTTTTAATAAACAATACGCAGCAAAAGTCACTGAAAATACGTGTGGATTTGTGGTACGCAAGTGATCCCGCTTGGCGTCACTGAAAGTGTTTTTTTAATAAACAATACACAGCAAAACTTAGTGAAAATACGTGTGGATTGGTGGTTCGCAAGTGATCTCACTTGCCGGCACTGAAGGTGCTTTTTTAATAAACAATACGCAGCAAAAGTCACTGAAAATACGTGTGGATTGGTGGTATGCAAGTGATTCCACTTGGAAGCACTGAAAGTGTTTTTTTTAATAAACAATACGCAGCAAAAGTCACAGAATATACGTGTGGATTTGTGGTACGCAAGTGATCCCACTTGGCGGCACTGAAGGTGCTTTTTTAATAAACAATATGCAGCAAAAGTCACTGAAAATACGTGTGGATTGGTGGTTCGCAAGTGATCCCACTTGCCGGCACTGAAGGTGCTTTTTTAATAAACAATACGCAGCAAAAGTCACTGAAAATACGTGTGGATTGGTGGTATGCAAGTGATTCCACTTGGAAGCACTGAAAGTGTTTTTTTTAATAAACAATACGCAGCAAAAGTCACAGAATATACGTGTGGATTTGTGGTACGCAAGTGATCCCACTTGGCGGCACTGAAAGTGTTTTTTTAATAAACAATATGATTTAACAGCCCTGTGGGTGCTGCAGCTGCTGTCAGCGGTGAGGCTGGAGGCTGGGGCCCTGTGACTGGCCTGGCCAGCAGTGAGGCCCTTTGGCTGCTGCTGTCAGCGGTGAGGCTGGGGCCCTGTGGCTGGCCTGGCTAGCAGTGAGGCTCTGTGGGTGTTGCTGTCAGCGTGAGGCCTGGCCTGGCTAGCAGTGAGGCTCTGTTGGTGCTGCTGTCAGCGGTGAGGCTGGAGGCTGGGGCCCTGTGGCTGGCACTGGCAGACAGTACGCTACGCTAAACTCCCTACCTATCCAAAGCTAAACCCCAAAGCAAATGGCGCCGATCACGCGCGTTCATGTATTTATGCACCCGAACACGTGACCTGCTCGGTCAATCACAAAGACGCACGTTCGACCGAACGTATGGCCACGTTCGGCCAAGGACAAGTTCGAGCCACGTGGCCGAGCATCTATCACGGACACTGAGGTGTCCGGATGGTGTTCGCTGCGAACTCGAACACCACAAAATTTGCCGAATCCCGAACAGTGGCGAACACTGTTCGATCAACACTAATTAGTATAAGCTATCAGTCACATGTAAACCATTTGTTTTAGATCCAAGCTGGTTATGAAAAACAATCTTGTAATTTGGCCAAACTGCTAAAAGCTGCAAAGGAGAGGCTCTATTCTTAATGCTGGGTATACACGATGCAAAGTCCCATCTGATCGATGGGTAATCTGACAGGAAGTTGCATCGTGTGTACATTTCTAAACTGCTCCTGATTGATAATGGGATAGACTTTCCCATAATAACTTCAGAAAATCGATCCCGTTATGGAACAGGAGCAGATTGGACATAATCGAAATTATCGTTTGATTTCTGTCTGTCGGACGGGAAATAGCATTGTGTGCACCCAGCATTAGATATAAGCACAAAGGACAGCAAATTGCACATTGGATATTGCACATTTGCTTACTATGCATGCTACTGAGCCACACGCACTTAAGAAAAACAGCAGTTTTCTTTCAACCACATTTTGGCACATAAAGTGAATCTGAAGCCAACCCCTCCCCCCCCCCCCCCCCCCAAAAAAACAGATACTTTATGGTACCTAAGGAGAGGAAAGGCTCTGGGTCCTATAGAACCTTTCCATTCCTCTACTCATCCTTTCATTCCTCTGCAGGCTCCTCTATTCAAATCTCCCACCGTGGGAGGATTTGGAAGCCTTCGGAAGCCCAAGTGCTCCTGAAGATAGGTGGCTCCGTATTGTGCATGCACGTGTGCAGTATGGAGCAGCCCTTCTTTGGATGCTCACGTGCTCCCGAAGACTTCCGAAGCCTCCCACTGCTGAAGAGAGCAGTTTCCGGTGGTTTTCGGTCGAAGACTGCTAATGGGGGAGCCAGTGCAGGAACAACAGAGGAGGAGAGGAACGGGAAAGCTCTATAGGACCCAGAGCCTTCCCCCTCCTGAGGTAAGTATCTGTTTTTTTTTTGGGGGGGGGGGTAGCTTCAGACCCCCTTTAAGGTTTCTAAATATATTTGATGGCAGCCAGAAGTTTCAAAAGTTTTAATGATAACATTTGTGTATGGTTCTGCAGTGCATGCTATTGCCTGGCTCACCTTACAATCTTACATGGATGAAGAATGGATGGAGTATTGCAGAGAGCAGGCATCAAAGCCTTCCAGTTCCAGCCTATTAAAGGTGGCACAATGGCAATGTAAATTGGGATTCTAAACTGTGTAATAATGAGATGGTCCTCTGATCTGCTTGACATTTGTAAGATCAGGTGATTGTCATCTCATGTCAAAGGTGCTCATTAGGACACAAATAATGAAGCATACTTGTAAATAATTCTGAAAAACCTCCCAAATACAGACTATTTATTATGTGTGTACCTGTAAACTAATGCATCTCTTTGAGGTTGACAATTATTTCCTATGGAAATTCTTATGTATGGAAAAATTATCCCTAAGAGGATAACTGGGGTACGCCTATTCTTCACTCATTCCTCTACTCTCCTTTCTCACTCTTAGGCCTAGTTCACATTGCGTTTTTGAGCCAAACGAATCCGGTAAGGGGATCTGAACTCCGCTTCACTGGATCCGGATGCCTCTGTGCAGATTTCAAAATGGAAAGTGAAAGGAATCTGATCAATGATTGATCGGATCAGTTTTCACTCAATTTTGGCAGCAAATACATATTTAATGCTCTGTAGCAGCCGGCGGTAGAGGCTTCCTCTTCCGCTGTGACTATACAGCACGTCATGTGACTAGTGAAAGAAGACGGAAGCCCCTACCGCCGGCTGCTACAGAGTATTTTACCCTAAGGCTGCTGCACCCTCCCTCACCCTCCCGTCGCTCAGGTTCGCGTCATCACATGCCCCCTTCCCCCATGGAACGGTACATTTATTTGCTAATGTGAAGAAATGTTCCATTTGAGTTTAACTCCCAGTGAGTTGAAATACACTGCACAGCAACTCACTGTTGTAGTGTAAATGATAAAATGAAAGTCTGTGGACTTTCATGGTTCCATGAAAAATGCACACTATGTGCAGTGAGTCACAACTCACTGCAACTCACATAGTGTGAATGAGCCTTTAGGACCCATTTTCCAGGGATGGCTGAAGTGCATGCTTGCTAGGCAGTTCAGCTGCACCATGAGCACCTTTTGGCTGCAGTTTTATGCAGCAGAATTGCAGCATTTGGTAACACCACGTGTGTCATTGTTTTACAGGAAGTTGTATTACCAAGTGGCAAATATCACGATTTGTCACGTCTGTGTACAGCCATGCTCAGCCAGTGCACAAGAGCAGCTGACAGGTGGTGAGTTCACTGCCTTCAGCCTTCTGTGGAAAAAAGGCCTTACTATGTTATCCTCTTTCTCTTCTCTTTAACAGCTTCTGTCACACATGCTCCAGTGTATACCATATTTATGTTGGTAAACCTGAGCGCATTGCTATTTTCAATATAATACACAAAATGCTTAGTATATATCATAGCTTCAAAAGTGTTCCCCCACTTCAAAGTTTTCCTGTTTTATCTTCACTAAACATTTTTAATATCAAAATAAAATGTTTTTTACTCTATTTTACAGATATATCCTTTTCATGTAAAAATAAAAAACAATCTTTGCAGAGTGATTTAAATTAACGACAACGAAAGGGAACTGAAAATCTGATTGAATAAGGTATATGTCTACCTCAATAAAACAACCAAATACCAGATTTGGCATTTCCATTACAGACCTCTTAGTGGCCTCTTTTTTATTATTATTCTTTGCATTGTGACTTTAGTTCTGTCTTCCAGGAAATTCAAATGTCAACAGACTTGAAGCTGAGCTAATCAGGTTCAATAGCTGGTTAAAGTACATCTGAAGCAGGGAGAGGGGGAAAGTTAGATACTCCCATCAGTAGTTGGAAGCCTCTAGATCATGGGGTGTCAAACTCAAATACAAAGTGGGCCGATACTGAACACTGGAACCTAGTCGTGAGCCAACCTCAATGTCTACTGGCCATCTTACTCCCTTATAAAGTTCCCTGGTGTGTAATGGCTCCCCCTCCAACCCCTATACAGTGCCTTGGTATCCAGTGGCCCTCCGTCACTCCCCTAAATAGTTCCCTGGTGTCTAGAGGCCCCCACCCACCCCTATACAGTTCCTTAGTGGTTAGTGCTTTCCCCCTACCTCCCCTGGTGATCTAGGGCTTCACATCCAGCTTAGTTTCCCTGGTGGTCTAGAGTGGGCCAAACATAATGCAAAGTGGGGAGACCCCTTGAGGCCTAAATTTAATGGCTCCAAGAGCCAGATTTGGCCCACGGGCCGAAGTTTGACATGTATGCTCTAGATCATGCATGTCAAACTCTGGCCAATCATTGACCAATTTTACCACCTCCATGTAGTATGAGAGTTTACCTACACATTTGTCTATAGCATTCAATATCTGTTTGTCATCATACTACATTGAGGTGGTAAAACTGGGCATTGATTGGCCAATAAAAATTGAAGGTTTGTACCAGGAGGGATACGTCTGTCATGGAGTGCCTTTGTTTTGGCATCACAGATCTATGATATGCTTTAGGCTACTTTCCCACCAAGACGTTGCGTTTTAGGGAACGTTATGGTCGCATAACATGCCCCTTACGCAACGCATGGTGGGGTTGAAGTTGGACGTCAGATTGAGCTGCGTTATGCAGCTCAAAGCAGCCGCTGGAGGTTAGTGATAGGACGTTAGTTAGTGATTAGTGATAGGTTAGTGATAGGATCTTTTTAAGGATTCGGATCATTTGAATCGGATCATTGAGAAGATTCGGATCTTTGAACCAAATCATTTGAATCATTTTACTAGGGAAGCAGACTGGGTGAAATGACTAGCAGGACAGGACTTTCCCTGCACTGTACATTCTGTATGTTCCTGTTTCTTCCAGACAGACATCCACTGTGAACCGAATCTTTCATTGTGGTGATCGGGATGATTCGACTCAGAAAAAAGATCCAGATCAAATGAACGATTCTTCATGATCCGGACAACACTACAGTCCTACCAGGAGTCACCACAGTGCAGTGAATATTAATTAGCCATGTCGCTGGCTGCAGAGGAGGAGGGGAGACCTCCTCCTTTCAACATTACTGAGCATGTGCAAACAGTCTAACGTGGCTTAGCCCAGTATAACGTACAGCATGCAGCACTTAGTTTAAACGTGCTGCGTTACTATGTAACGCAACGTGGGCGCTGTGAACAGCCCACTGATTTATCCTTGCTGTGATAGGCTGCATTACTGGCTGTCCCACTGTGAAACCAGCCTTAAAGCAGACCTGAACTCATAACTTCCTCTCTGCTCTAAAAGATATACAACAGCATAACAGCCTTTTTTAAAAAAAACATTTCTTGGTTACAGCTCTTACAAATCCTGTTATAAATCTGCAGTGTTTTTACTTTCTGCTTTCGTGGAAGCAGACAAATTGTTAACATCCTGTATGCCATTGCCATGGCAATCAGCTGACACAGCTGTGGCATCAAATTGCAACGTGATTAGTCACAGATGAAAGCGGATTACACTAAACTCTCTAAATACAAACGGTGCATTTCTATGTTTTCCTTCTGTCCTGTGCAAGAGTTCAGGTCCACTTTAAGGTTTGGAATTGACTGTGTGTGTAATTGCGTGTGCCTCTGAGGAGGTGGTTGTTTACCCTGAAATGCATGTGGGACCATTATTTAGGGCTCTGCATGTGAACCTACAAGTTATTCCTCAATCTGTGTGAACAGGAAGAACTATGTACACGATCTACAATACATGTGATGCTTTATGACTAGCAAATCCATTGTTTGCTCCATTTTAAACCCCAATTTCAAATCTATTGATAGTAGAGAATTTAGTACTGTATATCAGTGAGAGAAAACAAATGAAGGTAGAAGATGGAAAAAGGGGGGAAAAAAGAAAGGTGGCAGCTAAGACTAACAAAGGAAGTCAGAAGGTAAAGAAGACATTCAGACAAACAGAAATAGCGATTACTGTGTGTCTGTTGGGTCATGTGGTCATTTTGGTTCCTTATTCATAGATGTATTGGGCACAGCATGAAAAGGGGTCCACACGTGACTTTTTATCATGCGCTTTTCCGCAGCAAATTTTAATTAGATCTTACAAGCAATTTAAACTAAATAGGCTCATTCACATCTAATGCAAATTTTTGCATGCAGGAAAAATACTTACAGCCTGCACCATAATATTGCACACTGCACATGTTATCTCGTGAACGGTCATTAGCCACTGTGGCACAATGCGCACGTAATTCAGGTGAATGCATGTGGTGCAAATTCACATACAAAAATACAAGCACTCGGAACATGCAAGTGTGAACCCTGCCTTGAGTATAAACAATTAGCCTGGTGTCTGCCCATTGTGTACCTGTCTTTACTCACAACAAAGAGTGCCTGAAAGTATATGCAACACATTGATTAGCACTCCAGTTTAAGATATATAGTATTATGGAAGCTTTAAAATAGAATCACTGTAGATTCAGTCAGTGGTGGAGGTCATGAGGTAATTAAAGAGGATCTGTAACATGAAAAGATCCCCTGGGGGGTACTCACCTCGGGTGGGGGAAGCCTCCGGATCCTAATGAGGCTTCCCACGCCGTCCTCCATCCGTCAGGGGTCTCGCTGCAGCCCTCCGTGGAGTCCGTGCAGCGGTGACATCAATATTTACCTTCCTGGCTCCTGCGCAGGCGCTCTGACGGCTGTCGGCTCCGAACTACACGGAAATGCCCGATCGCCGTCGGATCTGCTCTACTGCGCAGGCGCAAGTTTCCTGCGCCTGCGCAGTAGAGCGGACCCGAATGAGATCGGGTATTTCCGTGTAGTTCGGAACGGAAAGCCGCCACAGCGCCCCCGCTGCAGCCAGCAAAGGTAAATATTGAACTGACAGTCGGCACAGTCGCCGGCTGTTCGGAGGGCTGTGGCGAGACCCCCGTGGGACAGAGGACGGCGTGGGAAGCCTCATTAGGATCCGGAGGCTTCCCCCACCTGAGGTGAGTACCCCCCAGGGGATCTTTTTAATGTTGCAGAGTCTCTTTAAGCTTCTTATTAAAACCACTTAACGACCGCCTAACGCCCATAGGCGTCGGCGGGTCGTTAGTGGTATAGCATGGAAACGGCCGCTCGATCGGCCTTTCCATGCTAGTTCACGGAGACTGCCTCCATGAACAGTGTGCGAGCCGCCGATCGCGGCTCGCACGCATAATGTAAACATGCGGGGAAGAAATCCCCGCTGTTTACATCACACGGCGCTGCTGCGCAGCAGCGCCGTGACGTAGATCGGCGATCCCCGGCCTCTGATTGGCCGGGGATCGCCGCATTCTGATTCGCCGGCATTCACTCTAGGCGGCGCAGGACGGATCTCCGTCCTGCGCTGCCCATAGGAGGAAGGGGAGAGACGGAAGGGGACGGAGGAGGAAATTTGCTGCGGAGGGGGGCTTTGAGGAGCCCCCCCCCGCCGAACGAACAGAGCCGGCGGCGATCAGACCCCCCCCAGCAGGACATCCCCCTAATGGGGAAAAAAGGGGGTAAGTCTGATCGCCCAGCCTCCTTGCTGATCTGTGCTGTGGGCTGTAAAGCCCACGCTGCACAGATCAGCGAAATCACCCCTGGTCCTTAAAGAAAACCTGTACTGAAAATAAAAGTCAAAATAGGTATACACAAGTCATACTTACCTTCCATGTAGTCTACTCCTCAGTGTCTTTCTCCTGTCCTGCGTCCTATTTGTTCACTATGATCAAGGGAATTTTCCGTCCTCCATTTTGAAAATGGCCATTACCCATAACAGCTTTC